>NW_010286577.1:33541-50805 GCF_000700745.2 Antrostomus carolinensis
CAGGGGGGTTGGACTAGATCTCCAGAGGTCCCTTCCAACCCCTACAATTCTGTGATTTTGTGATTCCAACTGAGCCTTGGTAAAATTATATACCTCCCCTCAGTAAAAATTTGCACACCTGCAAAAAGTTTGAGGTCATGCTCAACACACATAGTTTAGACACACCATCATAATACAGCCCTAAAATTCTTATTTAGTTGCACAAAATCAAGATTACAGATGACTAAACGAGAGAACTGAGATGCAGTGAAGCCAAAGGCTACTGATTGTGTGTTACTACACCCAACACATTAAAAAGCCTCTGACAGACTATTTTTCATGACCCTTCACTCAGACCTCTTGTATTTTGTCCCACAATACAGCAAGCACTTAATATTGTGCTATTTTTGTGACAGGATAAAGGTGACATTACTGTGGTTTTGCTTCCGAACTTCTGCAAAGCTTGACATTTCAAATACTCCATTTGAGTGGTTACTGCTAATGCATTATCACAAAAAAACTGTAGGGCAAAATTTATTATACCAATGCAGTTATTAGCTACTTCATGAAGTGTGACATTGGCAAGTGGTTGGTACTGTTGATTGTCCAATAGGTACATAGTTGGCACTTGTAGCATTAAATGTCACACACAAATTCACATGGGCAAGTGGAGGATGAAGCTTCACACAATATCTGCCATAATGCACATAGTATCGCACCAAATCCTTGCGGAAACACCATTACAGAAATGCTCAGACATCAGTTAAAAGCACTGCACTGCCCACGGTACTATAAGACTCCCATTTGCCTTAATTTTCTGACTGCAAAGACCAGCTTCACATCTGCAGTGGTTGAAACCTCATTCTTTGCATACACTTCATGAACCATTCCTGTGCTGACCATTAACAAGGTCAGGCAAACAGTTACACATATTTTTATTAAGCATGTAGGAAGGACTTCAGCCTGCAGCCTTTCCACTCATCACTTACCCAATAGATTAGAAATCTGTACTGGGACACTGGACATCCTAACAGAGGATTTGGGCAAACTATTTCCTTATGTTGTGTCTATTTCCTAAACCAAAACAGAGGCATTCATAATAACTTATTCCATGAAACTTAAACACATGAGCACACAGCATAAAAGAAGTATGATCAAACTTACACAGCCAAGAAGTGTCTTCTCATTGTCTGCTTGATATTCCTATCAAGTGAATATTGTTTATGCCACAAAAGTCAGTGGAAGGCCAGGGACTGATCCAGCCTGTTTCAGCAGGGAGCAGGTGAGGCCAGGCACAGCTCCGACATGGTATGAAGCATCCCCAGGCAGGCACAGCCTACCCACTGTCCCCCCAGCTTGTGAGGGGACCACAGATTCTCCTCTCCTTTTGCCTTGTCTAGTGCAGCACAGCCAACCTTTGTCACCATGTCTCCATTACATGGCAGACCCTTACGCAGCCCTGAAACCACTAGCCACCCACCCTGACCAGTCTGGCCCAGGGCCCACTCCAGGCCTTCGCCTGCCCAAGCAGCACTGTGTGAAGAAGAACCTGTCCCCAGCCCTGCCTCCTCTTCTCCCACACTGTGCCCTGAAGGGACCCTTCGCTTGTCCTCCATAGCTGGTCTGTGGCACTGCCTCCTTTCGCCCCTGACAGACAGCCCAGCTCAGGGCTACCAGTGGAGAACCCACCTGCGCCAGTTACCCCGGCCTGGGGCCCGTGGGCCAGCGCCCAGAGAGACACCCAACTGCAGCAGCAGATGCTGGCTGCTGCCCCAGGGCCGCCTGGGCTGGGTTTTACACGGATCCGTGCAACAGGGGAACTAGCTGAAGTAAATCATTGTCTCCTTGTGCAGAGCCAGGGGGCAGTTGTGTTGTGACAGGGGTTTGGTTTGTTTGCTCTGGGGTTTTTGAGTTTGTTTTTTCAGTTGTTTTGGGTTGGGGTTTTTTTGTGTCATGAGGTTGTTGGTTTCTGTTTGTTTGTTTGTTTGGGATAATTTGTTTGGGTTTGGTGGGTGGGTGGTGCTTTTATTTTTGTTTTTAAACAGCCTTGAAACCTAGGGGCAGCATGTAGAAAATACCCAGCAAGTTCCAGACTATCACTGAGGTGCAGTATTGGTAAATGAAATTTATTGTTTGCCTAAAGAGAATACTAAATGTAAATAGTTGTATGTACTTCCATTTTATTTAGCATGAAGGAAACAGTTCCTCTGCTGTTATCTTTCAGTAATACAGATGACAGTAAGGCAGACAGACTACGTTTAAAACCAAGTCATTCAGAAGCTCAGAGCCAAGTTTTACAAGAGAACATTAATTGAATAATTAGTAATTTTCGATTAGAAGTGTACTAACAAAAATTAAAATTAAATCCCTTATAAAGCCTATGTGTAACTAAGGCCAAAGTTGAAAGAGGATCTCCAGATTAATATTTAAAAGCTCAAATGCACTGACATGTATTAATATTGTTCTTTCAATCAGGCAGGAGCTGCCATTCAAATTGACTATTGGCATCGGATTATTGATTTTTATTCATTTATTTATTAAAGAGAGAGTTTTTTCACTTCTGATGAACAAATGCCATTGTTGATCTTTAGAATGGGACTATACTTGGAGCAGAAAAAGAAGAGCTCCTGAAAGAACGACTGGCAAAGAATGAATCATATGTAAGCAGAAGTAGTTTACTCATTGCATGATTTCATGAAGTCCAAGTCAATAAAACCCTTTAAAGGCCATCATGGTGAAACATTTTACAAAACTCTGCACAAAACTGAGGACTTAAGGAAGGAATCTCTAATAATGAGCAAATGTTATCTAGGAGTTGCATGATGAAAGCAAGTAAAAGGCTCCCAGTACTTCAGCAAGACAGCATGGACGTAGCTCCCCAGAATATGAAGATTTTTGTCAGGGACAATTCTCTTCATTAAAAGATACTTGGGCTGCCAGGTTCCCAGTTGTCAAATAATTATTTGCATTCCTATAGATTTCAGATTGTTTTTATTTTACAGGAGAATGGCGAAACACAGAGGAAATATAACTTATTCACCAGAACACAAAGAGCTGAGTAGCTGACAGACTCCTAGTTTATTCTATAAACATCCCTTGAGAATATTCTGCTCACAGATGTGTTTCAAAAGAACAGCAGTAGGTGGTAAACAAACACCATACACCTTTCTCTAAGGAGCTTCAGCCCTCTCTTCCTCTTCTTGAGCTATCAAATATGCAACAATCCACTGTTATAACACAGCTTCTTGAATGCATTTTCAAAATAAAATAAGCAGTTTGCATGCACACACAAGACACTTTCTCTTGACATTACCTTTTCATGAAATAGGAATGTCTTTGCATAAATAATTTTTCTTTAACAAAAAATAATTTAAAAAAAAAATTATTCTCCAGATCAAACTAATGAAGGGTAATTTTTCAGTGACAGAGGAAAATGTTCTTTTTTTCCCTAACTGATCAGACATATTAAAACCAAAGAATGCCATTACAGAGTAGTATAATTTCCTGCTTGAGATAGCACTTAAAATTTTGACCAATTTCCTATATGTTTAATCCAGAAGCTTGTTTGATCCAATTGTACTTTCTAGTCTTAACCTGAGGGAATTAAGGAAACAGACTCCACAATTATTCTAACACTTTGATTCAACAGTTAATCACCTTCACCTAGCAAAAATTTGTGTTTCACTTTTAATTTGAATTTTCTTGGGTTCAGCTTTCAGACACCTGTGCTCATTATGTTTTTCCCATTAAATGAGAAAGGTATTTATTATTCTAGAATTTTCTGCAAGTGAAGGTACCACAACATAGCCACTAAGGTACTGCTGGCCACCCAAACATATAGCGCTCCTTAAATCCATCACTACAGACTAGACTTCAAATACATTATGGTTCTTTTCTACACCTTTCCCCTCCATAGTGTCCTTTTGAAAGCATGGATCAAGCACAAAGCGTTCCATTACCGGTCTGTAATTTTATGCCAAACTATGCATGGACATAATGTCATCCCTAATTGCTCTTCTCCCCTGTTCACCTCTCTAAGGTTCACATTGGACTTTTTGCCATTGCAGCACACTTAGAGCTCACACCAAGTCACTAATCCATTACAGAGACTGCAGAAACACTGCTGTACAGGATACAACTCCCAATTCAGTAACCACGGATTAGTTAACCCTAGATGGGTGACCTTGCCAGTAGTGTAAAAAACAGAGTTATTTGCACAGACACAGGTCACCATGTGATGTCAACTGCTCTAGAGTGTTGTCTTTTCTTCTTTACTGTTTATCATGCTGTTTGTCCCTCATGTAGATAAGTACTTCAGCATGTGCTTGAGGATTAGTCTAAACTACCAACTGCCCTAGAGTGGGGAAACATGAGCTAGCATTTAAGAAGCTATGTACCAGTTTAGTAGGAGAAACAAGGTTGCTCTCAGCAGGTCAGATGATGTTCTATGCTTCTTTGTCTCAATTGCTTCTAATACCTGAGCGCACTCAGTCAAAGCTAGCAGGTTATATCTCTGCTCTCCTCTGCAGCCAGCAGCAACTGAATATAATGAGACTTAAAATGAAGTGCTTTCCTGCATAAGGGGCACTACTCTGATCTTGACTCTAAGGAGTCCAGCTGAGGATTATAGGTGAGTACTATAACCCTCCTCCCCAATCCCCAGTCATTTTCCATCTACCTGTGGGGAAATCTTGTTCCCTTTTTTCCTGTGCTTCTGTATCTCATAAGTTCTTACAGTCATTTCATGTGCTGCCTCAAATCCCTTTTATTTGTTACCATATAGTTCCCTCTGAGTTCTGTAATAGTACGGGAAGACATGAGAACACCTGGTGTAAAAAGCTCCCCATTATGAGGGGAAAAAAAAAAAAGAAAAGAAAAGAAAAAAATTATCTGAAAGTAAAAAACAAGCACACACACAAAAAACCCCCCTGCATAATCAAAGAGCAACTCAGTGAGCCAGGGATCCACTTGAACAGATGGCTGAATGCAACCCCTGGGTAACTCAATTTAATCTGCTCACTAGTTTACTGAACAAAATCAGAGAGGAACACCCTCAAAGATGGATGTATGGAGTCATCTGAAAAGTCAGGAATAGGAAAAAATGCTGTAGATTATCTGGGTACTGATGTTGTTTATCCACCAAAGTAATTGAAGTAACTTATATACTTATACATAAAATGCTGCCATTAGCGGAAGATAAGGCTATATCTTACATGTAACAGCCTATCACTACTGACAAAGAAAACAGTAGCCTTACTAACCCAGTTAGAATAGCATTGCAGTAGAAGCTCATGTTGTGTTACTCACAAGGTTCCATAAGCCTACAGGCTGTTGCCTAGGGTACAAATCCACCTACTAGTACTACTTCTGTTTTGCAAGTAGTTTGCAAGACTTCAATTACTTGTTCAAGAAGTGTGTGTAGATTTTCAAATACAGCCTAAAGAGAACACAAAGACCTCATTCATAGCTTATGAAGTTTGTCACTTTACTTCAGGACAACAGTACCATCACTGTAAATTCTCCCCTTTCTCTTCTGAGAAAACAGAAACTATATACAGCCTAGGTTCTCACCTTTCTTCTACTGAAGAAAATTAAAGCATTAACAGAATAAATAACAAAATTATTTCTGGAACAAAAGAGAGATGGTGAGTATTATTTTTAAATGAGATAAACCAGCAAGTAAACATACTCATCATTCTGTGGCTCTCAAAGTGCTTTGAAAACAATAGTAGGAGCTTCACAATGGGAAGGAAAGATCACTGCTCCCATGTTATCAAGTATTGAAGTATCAAGACATGCCCACAACTTACTTAACTTTTGGTAAATCTACATAAATACTGTAAGACTTCTCAGTACAATCAGGGAAGCAGTTCAAGGTGCTTGCAATCAGTCTCTTCCCTCTATAGCTTGAGATTACTTTGCAAAACAGCAATGCACCAACACCATCTAAAGAAACAGACTGTACTTCTGTAATACAGTAAAGTAAATATGCTCCTCGAGAAAGCCCCCTGTGAAGTACAAGATGGCACAAAAAGGGTCCCATGATTTGCTGCACATTAAGGAGGCTGTGGCAGAAGCAGAGGAAGAACTCAAGTTGTGACCTTTAACACAAGCCCTGTTTTCTTCCTTGATACCAAAGGATCTCAGTAAACTGCCTTGAACAGAAAAAACCCTAGTGTACTTCCAATAGATGCTCAGCATCTGGAAGAAGGACTTGATAGGTCTTAAGATTTCCTGCATGAGAAAGATTTCCATTGTGGGAGATATTGTGCTTTTTCCAAAGTTGGAGCCAAGTAAATTTAAACTGTCAACTGTGCTTCAAAAGACTTAGTAGGGTTTGGGGTTTTTTAATTGGTTTGGGGTTTGGGTTTTTTTTTTTTTTTGGGGGGGGGGGGGTGATTGGATTTTTGTTTTGGGTTTTGGTTGGGTTTTTTCTTTATTCAGACACCTGTGTTCTTATGTTAATTGGCCCAAATTTACTGCAAAATCTGAAGACTACAGAAGAGTCAGCTGGATGGAATTTTGAGCTCATGGCAATACATAATGCCAAGAAAAACTGCTGGGGTTAGAAGATTATTCACAGTCTAAAAAAAACCACCATTCTCCTTACAAGAATGTATGTTCCAAGTAATGTGCATTAATAAGTACTGCTGTGTGAGGTGTTGATTTGAAAAAGCATTCTCGCTTTTTCCCTTCTCAGTTGTAAACTAGAGTAGCTCCTGGGATCTATCAGAATCTACAATAGATGGAGCACAAGGTAGCTTTTATCTCCTATGAATCTTTTTTGCTCCCAAGCACACCTTATTGCATTCCTATGGTCAAGCTGTGAGGAGGACAATAGTAGAATTACTGTGCCAACTAATAAAACCCTTTCCAAGAGAAACTGAAGTGTACAGTGCAAAGGACTGAATTATTCAGTAATGCTCTTGGCACTGGAGATGTGGAACTGCCACTTTTCATTAGCATCCTCAACCTTGTCTGTCAACATAGTTTCTATATTCATGCATTTCTTTCCACACTGCACAAAGGCACAAGTCACATGAACCAGCTGGGTCACACATGAGATCTTGATTCTTCTTATATTGGTAACTCCCATCTTTTTGGGTCATCTTAGGAATCTGAAGAACTCGAGATAAACTCTAGCCCAGAAGCAGCTACCTGTATTGAATTAATTCCTAGTCTAGATAACTCTGCCCACTCTAACTCCATCACCGGACCAGAATGCCCTAAAATACAACCAGTACTTCAGACTAAACTGAGGACCTTATGAATTCTCAACAGTAACCAGGAAGCTCTGTAACACTTCTTATCCCTACACCTTGGCCTGAGGAGCCAATTTAAAGACAAATTTGATCTATAAGGTCTATTTGATCTTTAAGGTCCCTTCCAATCCAAACCATTCTATGATTCTATGATGATTCTATGATTCTATATATTATTTTTTCCTAGAAGACTTCTTAAATGTCTATCTGAATCAAAAAACAGGTCATCTGACACATCCCAAACTGGAAAAGAAGTTGTGAATACTACAAGACTTACTAACTGGCCCACTGACACTCAAGATCTGCTCAATTTGCACAGTGTCTTGAACAGAGAAATGTAGAACCACCAGGCAGGTTTCCAGCCACGCACAAAATAAGGGAATATACATACACACAGTATCTGTTTATGCTGCTAGTGTTTTGCAGACAAAGACGTAATAAGTCCTACTCTTAGGTTTACCTACTACCTTTTTTCTTTATCTTTTAGCAATGATCGTTTCATCTTTCTTATTTTCTAAACCTCAAAATTTCAGTAAAGTGCCATTCATTTGTAACCATATATGACCATTTGGATACAGTAGTTTTGTCACTATTGGGTGGAAGAGTTAGAAAGCTATAATTGATTTAGTCCCAATATGGTGGGCTGAGGCTAATTCGAAGAACAGTATGTATCGCTGAGTTAGAGGAGAAACTGCACCTTTATTACCATTGTCTATTTGAAAACTTCTTACACATCAGAGGATTTTCAAGACAGTACTTCTTATAATCTAAACAAACATAACCATGCCAGACTTATTCTAGAAACCAGGCAGACAGTAGATCTTTCTTCATATCAAATATTTCTGAGCAGCACATCTTATGACCTTATTATGACTCAAATTGTCTTACTGTCTACAAATAAAGCATATACACAATTCTTTGCAAGACCTTCTGCTTTTACATGGGTGGGGAAGAGTGAAAAAATTTCATTTGATTCCAGAAAAAAACAAAAAAAAAAAACCAAAAAAAACCCCAAACAAACCACAAGCAACAATTACAAAAAAAAAACACCATACTCTGAAAAATGAAACAAGCTTTAAACTTTCCTTTCTTGAGGGAGAGGATGGGCAGAACCTGAACAGTTAGGGATTAGGTAGAGCTATTCCGTTTAGTGCTTTTCACCAACTTTGCTACCATCACAATCAACCCAGCTGCACTGACCAAATTAATCTGGTTAACTCACCCTGACAGCCCAGGTGGAGCAGAGGAACTTTGGAAGGGAAACTTGCACCATCTGTGGTCCACCCCATTAAGGTGAGTCATTGGCAGTTTAGGACACAGTCTCTCTCAGGACAAAGCTACTAACTCACTACATACAGAATGAGCACGGGCAATACAATTACACCAAACTGCAATGAAATTGTAAGAACTGCAGGCCAGGGATGACGAAACAATTAATCCGCAGACACCAGTGTTCACAAGCAAAGAGAAAAGACTCAACAGTATTCATCACCAGTGGCATACAAATGAAATATATATTAAAAAGGGGTTCTATTAGTCATAGAACAAAAAAGAAAAGGCAGCTGCAGCATAGATTAGGCAGTCTTATTCAGCCAGAAACCCCACCATCACTGTCTTCCAGACCCCAATGTATCCTACTCCTCCCCTGCTGTTTCATATCCCCAATTGCCAATGAACCTCATTAGCTTTCCTGCATGAAGCACCTGCTAATCCACCCATCCTTGTTAGCACATTGAAACATTGAAAGCATCTGGTGGTCTAGAGAGAGCAAGTTAAAGCTTTTAACTCTATCCCTGCCAGATCCACTCATCACCATGCATTCAGGTTATAAACATTATAAATGGAAGTGAACTTTTCAGAGTATAGTGTCTCAAGTACCATCTCAAAATCATATATATGAACGAACACAGTGTTAGGTGGTACCTGAACCTGGAATGTTTTATAACCAACACCTGAACACCTCTCATAAGAGCCACAAGAGAGGAAAAAAAATTGCATTATAGAGCTGGAAAATGCAAATGCAGGGAGACTAAAGGCTTCTCCCTACCCAAATATTTGGTATTCCACGATTTAAGTTCTGTGAACAGATCAACATGTTCACACTCTCTACAGCCTATTCATATACTCCTATGGTCTGCTAGCTGCAGCACTTACAGAAGAGAGAATTACACACTTCAATTTAGATAAAGAGCTCAACTAAACACAATCAACTACCTGCAACATGACACCATTGTGACAAATACATTTGTTTGGTTTTGTTGTTTGTTGTTTTTTTTTTTTTTTTATTTAAACTGTGGTATACAAAGCTGGGGGTGGGGAATAAAAAGCCAACATATTTTTTTAAAGAATCCTTATAAAAACAAATGGGTGAATAACATGATTTCATTATTTTTTAAAAGTTATTTTATGTAATTTCATATAAACTGCAAGTGGAATAAGAAAACCAATGGAATATTATGGAAATAGCAACCACTCAAGAAGCTACAATCGCAAACAATATGGGAAACAGAAGGACAAGTATAGTTGTATTTTCACCACTACAGAACTGAGGGTTGAGCAACCCCCCAAGGACATGCAGGAAGTTTATGGTGCAGTCAAGAAGTAAACAAGATCATGAGCCCCAATCTGGAGTTTTTATCACAAGGTTCAATTGTGAACATAAGATAATTTTATAAAACCATTTTACGAAGACAGTTTGACAAGAATTTGATGCTTTGTTGCTTCAGTCTTGATTTACTGCACAGAACTTCTGGGAGTGATCTCCAGCATTTAGTAGAGATTTTAGAATTTACCTGTTGTCATAGATTATCGTTTTTCTAACAGCTTCTGCATAGCCTTGTGACAGCACACCAGGCAGCATACATCTGGTTCAAAGCAATTTAAACCACTTGCCACAGAAAGGAGTACTTTATTCCTGTGGTAAAGAGGTTTCCTCCTATAGCATTCAATAGTTGATTGCAGTTACTGTTTATTTTCCTTGTCTGTCATTACTGTTTGACCAGCCTTTCCCACTAGCAAGACCTTGCATCCTAGTGACTTCAACATCCATCCACTCATTTGCAACACCAGCATTCCAGACAACAGCTGGTTTTTTTTGTTATGAGTTTTGTATGTTTTTGAAAATAATAACTTCTACACAAGGTAGGGAGGGAAAAGGTATTTAAAAAAATGGCTGTAGGCTCTTGAAGGACATCACTAAGCACTATCCTCTTAACCACACTATAAATGGCCAAGTTACACCAAACTATACTTAATATCCTCTCATCTCAAGGTCACAAAACACTCTACAAGCATTCAAACAGTAAAACAGCCAATGTTACTTTGATAAGGAAGATGAGATGCACAAAGAAGAATAATCTGTGTGCAGGTGGTTTTATTATTTCTTTCACTTGGAGTGCAAATAAAAAAAAAAATCAGTATCCTAAGGGCAAAACCACCTCCAAAAACCAGGCATTTCCTTGGAAAGTTTTCACACAAAGGAGCAAAAATTTGCTGTATCTGAAAAGAGGCATGAAATCTGGATGTCTGAATTGTAAACCAAGACCATGTACTTGTATTCTGTGGAGCAATGGGAGATCAAGTTGTTGAAAAGAAGAATTGCATAAACTCTCCGTTCCTATTTTTTTTTTTTAATTACATCTTCATATGTGGATCAAATTAGTACCAACATTAAAGATTACTTGAATCTTTCTGGGATTCAGGATATCAATAAATTTTTCTTTTCAGTATAAGAGTTTGGAAAGTTTTTAAAAGGTCGTATAAAAATGAAAACAGTATTTTTCCAGGAAAACCTTGCCAAAATATCAAGCTTTTAAACAGCTCACTCAAAAACTTCTTCCTTCTAACCTATTTAGCCAAGCACCACAAATTCTCTTGGTTTAGAATCTAAACTGTTTAAGTTTTTGGATATATATACTTGACTTGTAACAACAATAGAATGGAATAAAGGGTAACAGAGTTGAAATCTGATCAAATATAGACTGTGCTCAGCAGCACCTCATTGATGTTACAAAGCATCAGTCTGACTATTAGTCATATTTGTATTGGTTTTAAAAATTGCCCATACTTATGTGTGAGCCAGGATTTTGAGAAGCATTACTGAGAAAAATCCTAAGTTTATCAGCATTGTTAAGAAGAGCTACAATTTCATCACTGGGCAAACAAGATGCCAACTATGTTATTTTGTGGTGTCAACAAAGTTATCTGTTTATAGAGTTCATAAAATTTGACTAACATAGCTAAATGCATTTTACCAGTTGACCATGCTTCTGCATATCTGAAAATAAATCCTAAAGTCTTTTAGTGAAAGATTATCTGTGCCTTTATCACAATGACCATTACAGAGAGCCAGCCTCATTCTCCTTCTAACATTAAAAGGTCTACCAAGCTCAAAATTACAGTAATAATTTTCATTTACCAGACATCTATACATGGAATACACATCTCGTAGCTTTATAATACAATGACTTGATTACACAGTTCATCTAGCAAAATTCACTTGAGAATCAGTCAGCCATACTAAAGAATCTAACCCAATTTACATATTCTCAGTTATGCTTGAATAGCCACTGCATTAGAATGAAATTCACTCCTAAATTCAAGCAAGCTGACCACCACCTAGTTATCAACTTACATCTTGCCTCCTTCTCTTCTGCCATGTAGGAAGGAAGTGGTGGTCAGCTGAGGCCATATGGGCCATTCAAGAGGAGAAGAAAATCACATCAGACTAAAAGCTCCCAATCAGATGCAGGTATGGTATTTTAGACTCAGTTACCCATACAGCTTTCTCAGAATGATTCCCAGACAAACATGATTGTTTCTAAAAGCAGACAGATGACAGGATCAGGATCCATGGGCTCTTGACAGGCTACAGAGCCTCATTGCTCTTCTTTAACAGCAGCAAATCAAAGTTTTTAGCATAGGGTTTTATCACCAGCTTTTACTCTGTGTTCTTTCAAAGTTAAAGCAACTAAGAAGAATCACTGCCTTGGCACACATAATCTTGGTATGAAATGTGTACCATACAAGACTGCCACATCCACCTATATGTGAATACCAAACTTGCATTGCTGGCATGGTGAGCAGAAGTTCACCAGATACACATATATGACCGTTTTGTCTTTGAGAGAACCCCACTAGGGCCAAAAAATAGAGTGATTAACTCATCACTGCTCCTGCAACAGGGTACACTTTTTGCAGTATAAACACACTCCACATTACTTGCACACTCGCATGTGCACTCAAATGTTTTTTGGGGTTTTTTTAAATCTATTTGAAAAGACTATTCTTAGAGGCAGAATAACACAGTTACAGTACAGATCTTATGGGACATTTTCCAGACAAAATTTTTCACTGAAGCTGAGGTGGACAAACTGATCTTTAAGCCTAACAGAAAAAGTAAATCAAAGTCTCTCCTCATTTTGTAATGCAAGTGTTTAACAACACCTTCAGAAAATGAGCAGAGTAACATTGCAATAGAGATTAAAAAAACTGGTTTAGTTTAATACCAAATTGTAACTACAGCTTTAACATAAGCACTTGTAGCAGAGTGTAAGTTTAGTGCAGCTGCACCCTATGGATGCCTCTTGTTTCCATGTCCAAAGGAAAACAGAGAGTTAAAACTGAGACCAGCAATAAAAATAAGTGTCTACTAATAAGCCTAGGAAACACCTTCTCTGGCTGGAAGACCCTGTTTTATTACCCTTCTCTTGCCTTAACAGTATGGAGCATTCTTGGCTATAATTCACCTACTAGAGGATTAGCTGTATGAAAAATCTCAGAACTGCAGCCTGCCTGTTCCAGAGAAATAATGCATGCTTCACATATTTCAGCAATCCTATCACATGGCACATCATGAGGAAGGGAAAAATATCTCCACAAAAATATTCTTACTGAAGGAAAAAAGGTTCAGTGAGCTACAAATCAGAAAGTTACGAAGTTTTCCACTTGAGAGACTCGGAGTCTCATGCACTTTTTAGATTTCATTCAGGAAAAAAAACTAAAACTTATTTTATATATATGATATCTTTAACATACTATGTTTACATACCATTCAAATATATCACCAACAGCATTTAAAAAATAATTCCAAAGATTATAATTTTCACATGCCATATTTTCTTACAGGTTTCATGGTTTCTTTGTCTGCTGGAGTCACATACAGGTAGATGTAAGGAAAGAGTAAAACCAAACCCATGAGGTCACTGAGTACTATTGCTAAGAATTGTGAATTTCATCAATAGTGTGGAACAATTCACAAGTACCCCATGTCCCACTGGACACAAATCATCATTTCAATGTTTTTATAGCAAAAGTAAAGTCTAACAAGAGCCCAGAGGTCATCCTGGCAAGTGCAAGTTTTCTTCATGCACGAAATACAAGTTGTTAATTAAAGTGGTAACTCTCCTACAACATGAAAAGAAATTCAAAATTTCTAAAAGAAAACTGTTAATACAGTGAAAAAAGTAGGTGTGAAACACATCATTAATAGTTTTGCTTCTATGCAATACCAGTTCTTCAGATATATTCATTATGAGCTATCACTGAGCGTAAGTTATATAAGAGGTCTGAATACCAAATGAAACATAGTTAACAGGAAACAATAACATTAAAATAATTAATTCAAAAAGGCTAAAGGTCACATTTCTCAGCCATACACAGTATTTGAGAGGCACCTGATTTTGAAGAGTCTGATGCTAAGTTTTAAGTAATAGAACATTTCTGTAAAGTTAAAGCCCATTAGTTTTAAGGAAAAAAAGTTTTAAGTTTAAAGACATAAAAATAAAATATTTCAAAACCTAAGTATTTTATTCTGCTCTATTTAGCTTCAACTGAAACAGACATTTATTTTGCCTACATGGTATTTAGTTTGCTGAAGACAAAAAGTGTGATGAGTATTTTTCCAAAAATGAACCCTGTTTATTTTGGTTGGCAGCAAGGAAAGCTTTTTTCCTGAGTCACATCCATGCCCTGCCACCTGTGGTAAGAAGCTTGTTTTGCAACAGAACAGTGTTAAATTGTAGATGAGTGCTGGAAAATTTAATTAAAACTCACTTCAAAACCAACACATCCTGTAAGCATCTCAGGAAATCTATGAGTTCATCATTAAATTCATTAGCAAGTTTATAAAATCCAAAAAACAAAAATCTGTTCAAATATGCATGAACACACACACAAAAAGCAACCACCCCCAGTAATGCAAATTCTCTTGGACCTCATGCGTTGTGGCAAGGCCCCCAGAGTAAGGCAAACATGAACGACCATCTGTTATTTTTGTCTGCAAAGCAGTGACTTCCCCCCGATGAATCTTTGATAGCAGCCAAGCAACGGCAACAACTGCTGTGGCAGGAACTGACAGCCAGCAGCCCCAGCCTCCATTTCTCTTTTCACTCATCCTGCATGTTAAATGGCTGCTTCAAACCCAGGAGTAGCTCTTTACATATTAAAAACAAATATGCCTTTTCTGTGCTTTCATTTAAATTACAGCAAATGAAGGGAAGTGTCAAGGAGCAAGTGAAGGGAAAAAAGAAAGAGAAAGTCAGAGAATGAAGAAGCCCCGAGGGAGCATTCATGGTGCCAAAGAGATACTCATTTTCAAGCACCATCTGTCAAGAGCTACTTGGAGCTTTTTCTTTCTTTATCTTAATACCCACCCCCAGGTTTTACCATCCTACTTGCTATATCAAGTGGCAAAAACCTCTAGAGCTCACAGAAAAACCACTTGGCCTTCAATCACTTGAGTGGCAAAAATGTTACTTCAGGACAGACTGAACTATGGTGAAAGTCAATATTTGGCTTCAATTAGGTGTGACTTGGATACAGAAGACACTTTGTCTGCAATTATTGACTTATAGCTTCTTTTAGTACTGCTAGAGTACAAGTTTCAAGACAGTAAACAAATCTGAGATTTGCCTTGAAAATGTGGATTAGGTTGGCAGCTCAACTATGGCTCCTATCCCACCCGGTTGCTGGGCAGTAACACTGAACCACCTTCTGTGATAGTACAGATGCAAAATGAAGGAAATAAAGTTAGCTTGTTCTGTACCCTTGTAACATTTTGACATATTTTCTCATTTTATTTAAATCTATACATCGTCTGACTTCTCACTTGTAGCAATTTAGCAACAGATACTTCAAAAAGAGGATGTTTCATAACTTACTGAGTAATATGACATTCACAGTTTCTCAGTACAAGTTTGTATAGAAAATTTACAGTGGAATGCAAATATTTAGATTAATGACTGACTAGTATTTATATGCAATATATAAATTATCTCCAAAAACTATAAGGGGAATTTCACAATCATGAGAGACCATAAGCTCTTGGTCCTGAGGAACAATGTATTTATCAGCAACATACATGGACAGCAATTTCATCATGGTTCTAAACCAGGAAATTCAGTATTGCCAGAAGGGCTGGCTAGAGGGATGAAGAAAAAAAAAAAAAAAAAAAAAAGAAAAAGAAAAGGGATGTTTTGACAGAAATTCTGGGGCTTTTTCACTCAATTTCTTCAGTCTTTCGTCAACTCCAGGACCTTTTGAAAATTTTATGCAGAACAGAAATGGTGACAGACTGACCTATCTATGGATAACCAGTAGACAAGCAACTGAAGAGTTTTCCACCAAGGTGTAGTACACACCAATTCTGGAGTCAAATTCACATTCTTCCTCCTATAATGCCAGGCAAGATCTTCAGTGAGATACCACAATTCAAAATCATAAATCTACATAAAAATAAAAAAATTCCAAGACCGATTTAAAAAAAATAAAAATAATGCTGTGGTTTGATTTGTCAGCTTACATTTCAGCTTTTAGCATGCTTTTTTTTTTTTTTTTTTTTTTTACTATTTTTCTGAAATATTAGGATTGGAAAACCTCTATTTACCTGAAAAGTTCAGACATTCAGCCTTTTTAATGAAGTCTGAAGAAAAATATGTAAACATAGATTCTATCATGAAATAAGCCAGAGCAGTTGGTAATAGCAGGCATCAAACCTGACCTTTCAGAGGCAAGAGTGAACTTCAGCTACCAACTATTTTGTCATTTCTTGTTTAACCAATTCATTTTCTTAGGTATTACAGACTTCTGACCCTTTAGCAATGTTAGTATCATTTTCATATGGAATTTATTCCTCCCATAGCATTGTTCTACACAATGACAATTCCAAGATACAAGACAACTCTCTACTTTACCTTACTATTCACCTTATAATTTTCTTAGTTCAGTGAACCAGAAAAATCTGTGGCAATATCAGGATGCCAGGTCAGCAAGATGGTGAACCAGATACTGCAACACCCAAAAAGTTTTAAGCATCAGGATAGTCTTGCCAACTTCAGTGAGATCATTCAGGTCCCTGGATATGCACATGTTCTGTGCTGGGGCCCACACATGATTCCCAAAGCACTGCTAGATTAATAAACCTCTTTCCTCTAGAGCAAATCATGAGAAGTGGAGATATTATTTCAAAACAATTGTTTCTAAGATATTTTGAAGGTAAATGCATAGCAAACTCTTACACCTAGTGGGAAACAGAAGAAATCTTGAAATATTTTTAGCAGCAGTCTAGTCAGGAGCTTGATGCATTGTGGGAAGTAGTCAAAATATGTTATACCAATGTAAAGTTAAGCAAATAAAATGAGATGACAAGCTCTTTTGGAAGTCAAAGACAGCACTCACTATTTCTATCCACACACACATCCCCCATCAATAAATACATTTGTATTTTTAATTTTAAAACAAAAATAATCAAATCATTATTAAGCTGCTCTTATTCACCTTTCCACTCCTCCTAAATCAGTTTCCTTATTTATAACTAACTTTCCTCAATTTTTCTGCTTCACTAGTTTTATTATCCTTTCATTGATAAGATTTACCTGCGCTTCCTATAATCTCTGTTGAGTTGTCTTCTTGTTGCCGATTCCTCTCCCTCCATCTCATTTCCTTATTTTAACATGCAAGCTTTACCTCACTCTGTATAAAACCTGACCCAGCCTTTACTTCAGTTTTGCTCTAGCAAGTTCTTTC
>NW_010286577.1:50828-55678 GCF_000700745.2 Antrostomus carolinensis
GGCTCTGTTCTGCAGTCTCTAGACTACTTCTTAAAACAAAGAAAAAACCCACTTAGTGCTACCTAGCAGAGAAAGAAAAGAAGCAACCCAGATCAGTGGGATTATTGTTCAAGTACAAACAGCTGAGCAACAAACACTAGGGAATCTAGTTCTTCTTCCACTCAACCACTGTTTTCTCTAAAGAGTATTTTCATTTGAAAGCCTTCAGAATTACTCTTGACCTACTCTATTTTAAAATTGTAACATCTACTCTTATACCTTTCACCTAAAGGCATAGTCAAGGACTCTAAATTACAGTTCATCTTCAGGAAGAGAGAAACAGTCTGGAGAAACTATGTAACATTGAAATTCAAAGAAAGATTTAAATCATTATGACTGTTTCACCCCCAATATTTCTCAATCTTGACCCCATTGTGGACAAAACCTTAGCAAAACCTACTAATTATGCAGCCTGATTTTAATTTCATTAAGAAAAATATTTACCACCACTAACAGCTCAAAGGTATTTGTATAAACATATATTCAGACATCATGTGTGCCTGTGTATATTTGAACATATAATAGACATTATATACAGAGATATCTTTCATATAGAACAGCAAGGTTCTATAAAAATACCACCCAATCACATACTTCTACAGTGACTCAAAGTGCTTTAGAGATAGTATCTCATAGTATGCTGTTGATTATTTCCTTATATTACATCTTTCCAAGGTATACAACTAAGTTTTTCTTTCCTCCTTTAAGAGAGAAATAAGAATTAGAACCTGGATAAAGCAAAAGCTTCATCACCACCAGACATTGAGCCCTTGGCTTTTGGGGTTTAATTAAGACTGGACACAATCTGTACCTGCTTTTGGATCTGTAGAAGAAAAAACAAGCTTGAAAGATCATTTGGAAACTATTAAGGACAGAGTTGCAGATCTGACAACCAGACTGATACCATCTCTAATCACTACAACAGGTTCTTCTTTCAACACATTTATTTTGCCCCTAAGCTCAGAGTTCTAATTTTTAGGCAACATTTCTTTTCATTGCATCATACTAAAATACATCTTGCATAAATGCTGTTTACAAGTGCTGAGGTTAAGGTTTAGCTCCCTGGAGATTTCACCTCAGTGCTGGTATCTGGAATTAGAGGCAAGACATGCTGCATGTCTGCACCCACGTTCTTAGCTGTTGTAATGCTTCCACCTGTTTCACCTCATCTTAGCAAGTTCACTGTCATTTTTGTTTAGACAGTAGCCCAAAAGTGTCCCATAGTTGGCTAGGTATCCAAGTACTACCCATTTGTGGAAAAATAATAATTACTAAAAGTTCAGTTGGTAACAAATTTCTCACCTACATAAAATAATAATCAAGAACATAAAGTGATCATAAATAATCATAATACAATTGCCTAACTGGGCAACTGGCCAAAGCCTTGCAAGGAGTTCGAGTTATCCGTAAAATCCCCATACTGGCAGGATTGCTTCATTTACAAGACATTATTTACAACAGCAAATAATTCAGAGAAATTATGGACACATTTTTACACATGCATTGTATCAGGTTTCACAAGCATTTTTAGATCAAAAAACATCTCAGGCAGTATATATTTCTTATCTTCACAATATATTGCATGAACCAGGAAACCTTGCAACTTGTGTGGTTTTGCAAACATAACTTTTGGGTTGTACCACATCAAACTCCATAAATAACAGCATTAGTTAAAAATGGGAGTACAATTTGGTGTGCTTTATCTCTTTACTCCTTCTATTCAATCATTTTTTTCTCCAAAAGGTACACTTGCTGTGACATAAGGAGCAAAACTGTTGACAGATGGCACTGAAGCACTGTGGTCCCATAATTGAGGTTTATATTCAAACATCCCTGCCAGTTAGGAATCTAATTGCCAATAAAACAATACCACGATATTACCGCATCCAATACTGTCATATTCTGCTGAAGTAACACTTGAATCTACTAGTAAATTATTTTCTCCCAGAGCAAAACATTATCTCCATTCCATTCTGACACAGGACTATAAATCCACGTACAGTAGTCCAGTTTTGAATGAGAACTTACCTCTCATCCCCAAAGTACTCTCACAGAGAATGAAAAAGCTACAGACTGTTTTTGTATTTGGTCGCAGCATCTATGTGTTTCAACCATCTCTTATTAAAATGCAAAATGGTACAACTGACACAGTAAATATTGTTTTTATAAAAGATCCAAGTGTACCATGAGTAAAATATGCAAGCTTTGCTGGATTAATTCTGCCTTCTGTCCACAAATTCAGATGACTTCAACAGTCAATGCATCTACTTCTGATTTATTGGACAACAGCCATCACAAAATAATGTGGAAGAAGTGGGTGCTTTTAACTACAAATATACATATATGAGGTAAAAACAACCTGTTTCAAAGATAAAGGGACTGTAGACAATTGTTGCACTTATTACTACAGGCTGTATAGACTTCCCCTTGTTGAACACAGTATACCTAAAAAAATCCTTGAGTGTTTCCTGGAAACTCATGGACTGATGCTGGAAGACTTTATACACAACCTTTTTTTTTCCTATTACCATGTGATTTTTCCTCACATTAATTTCATTGATAAACTGAATCATTAGTAAGTGCTTGTAGGTTTAGGTTCTGTGTGAGCGTGTCTAAGTGTGTTATATATGTATTTATAACCTAAATGTGTGAATGTAGCCTAACATTCAGACATCCAAGCTTACTGCAGCCATTCAGTATGCATGCACACACACATGTGTATATGTATATACAAAATCCTTTTTTTTTTCCTTCACCCACTGCTCAGATGTAGCCACCTCACAGCTGGACTGCAACAGTTATTTTAAAGCAGATTGTCAACACCATGACTTTAGCCATTTCAGTCAGCAAGCAGAATAAACAATAATGAACTATCGCTAGAGAAATGTTACAGACTGCTGTAGAAGCAGTTGAGTAATTGTGGGTAGTTTTTCCAACAAGTACAAGTACATTTTGGTTTGCCATTCTGTTCAAAGGTCTGCTAATAAGAAGGATTTGCTGAATAGATTAGGCCTGCATCAATAAGCTTGATCATCAGAGCTTTCCTGGAATGGATGAATTATGGTTGCCTGACTATTACTTTTATTTTGGACTCTCAAGAAAATTGCGTGAAATGGACTACACTTTCACTGGTTAAGTCATGATGAAAGCAGTAAGTTTCAGTTAGCCACCAAAAGACTAATAAAATAGGTCTGATATAGGGGTAAAGCATGAAGCCAGTTCCAATTTTATATGTTATTTTATGAGATTAAAACAAGAACAAATATTTGTGGACAAATGCATGAAACTAGATAAGCAACAAGAAAATCTGCTGCACTAGATGAGCTGCAATCATATCCCCAAGCCATGGCACTATCTCACAGCCTGTAAGCTTGACTTCTCAAAAAGCAGATTTAACTCATCCTTCATACTCCAGGCTTGCAATCAGACTTCAGCCATAACAGAAGCTTGCCCTCAAAAACCCATGGGACAGGACCTCACTTGATGTGTTGGTGAGCTCTCAGATCCAAAGATGAGCAGAGCATGTCTGCAAGGAGTTGCAGAGGCTGGTAACTGTCGAGTGAATACATCAAGCTTACAGCCCTTCTGATGCTAATGCAACCCAAGACATTCAAAACCTGGTTACTCGTTATTCAGCGGAGGTCAATCCTGACAATAGTAATTAGAAAAGCCACAGAAGAGAGAAATAAAAATCCAAGGTGACCAAAGGCCTTGTACTCAAATTATATTGAAGGTAGTGACAGATATGCCTTGAAAACCTGACATATTCACTCAGAAGACTTATTGCTGGATTCACTTATTTCCCAAAGGGAAGGTGAGAGAGAAATCACAGGAAAGACTAATGACAGTTTGAAGAAAGGAGGAAGCTTCAGGATATCAAATAGAAGGTAACAAAGCAGGAAGGCCAATTGACAGTGACAGAGACTGGGAGACAAAAGGCTACGTCGAGTCCAGAAAAACTGAAGAATATAATACCTGTATCTGAACTTCTTCTGCTCCCTTTTCAAGGCCTGGCAAAATGCATACTTAGGAAGCATACATAAAAGGAGATGAGGAGAACAGCACTCCTAACCCAAGAAAAGGGAAAAGTTTAATTTTTAAAATTAGACGATTACGCTGTTCTGCTCAGTACAGCATTTCCGCTCCCCTCCCATAACAAAACAAACATTTAAGGTATGTTTCACATGCACTGCAGTAAAATGTCACGTTCTCAGGTTTCACGTTATAGCGAACCATGACCTTGCAAAGTAGTTCTGCTGATTTACTCTTGTGCAAGAGTTGACAAGTCTTATTAACTTCACAAAGATAATAAAGCAAGATAAAGTGTCTCTGACAAGAAAAGTAATGTCAGAGAAGAAAGTTTGAATACCTAGTCTAGGATTTGTGTGTTCTAACAATTCTAGACAAGACAAAGTTTAATCACAGGACAAGGTAAGCCTGAACAGTATCTAATAGGTAGGGTTTCAGTTTTAAGCACTTTACATGGGTCAGATTGGTTAAATGGTCCTCTGAGATCAAAAGCTGTTTGTCCTATTTGTGTGAAAAAGTAAGAAGCATCATCTGTTTTCTCTGTCAAAATAGTATATTTTTAAAAATGTATTCAGGATACATGAGAAAGCATAGTTAATTTAGGTGGATTACAAAAAGTTCATTGACCAGATTAACCATTCTTCACTAATTTAGATTACTACAAGACTTAACTGAATTATATTTATCCAAATCGATAATCTTTTCTCACACATATTTTGTGCTTGTTATTCTTCTATTCATTAAGTGAATCCATAGAATCATAGAATCGTTTGGGTTGGAAG
>NW_010286578.1:0-10729 GCF_000700745.2 Antrostomus carolinensis
GTTAGTGGTGTTCCCCAAGGGTCAGCACTTGGTCCAGTCCTATTCAATATGTTAACCATTCAGTATATTCCTCAGACAAGGGGCAGTGGGCACAAGCTGGAACACAGGAGGTTCCACTTACAAATGAGGAAGAATTTATTTACTGTGAGGGTATCAGAGCACTGGAACAGGCTGCCCAGAGAGGTTGTGGAGTCTCCGTCTCTGAAGATGTTCAAAACCTGCCTGGATGCAGTCCTGTGCAACTTGCTCTAGGTGAACCTGCTTTAGCAAGGGGTTTGGACTAGATGATCTCCAGAGGTCCCTTCCAACCCCTACCATTCTGTGATTCTCTATAGTTCACATTGGTGTTACCCAGCTATAATTACAGGTGAAATAGCTGTAAATGAGTCTGTATACCTTCAGTACAGGTGAGCAATTCTACTTTCTAATCAGAAGGGAAAAAGAAAAGAATGTGGTTATTTGGGTTTTTTTCTTCCCTTGCAAGTCTTTAAGCAAGTATAACTAATGGACTTCTGAAATTTTGTGGAGCCCCCTAGATAAACTGACATTATAAACCAAGAGTCAGAGGCTTAAGTACAAATGAATACACTGTCTGTGGAAAATACACAAGTTTTGCTCTAATAAATTAAGTAATTTGAAGTTTCGTTAGTAAAATTAATTAGCTTTATTTAGTGATTATTTTTGCATACAAATATTAGTGCCCTAAGGAAGGTACATTTTATATATGTTAAAGCACATACTTTGATCTTACAAATGTGAGCAAGGTCATCATTCTCTCTTGGAAGCACGATCTGGCAAGGCTTTGTCCTCCTGAAGGGACTGAAAATTGCCACAATTCTTTGTCAAGGCAAATTGATTGTCACTGTAGACACTGAATTGTCTCAGCATAAGGAGTGTTGTGATGCTCACAGGTCTCTGTCAGTCATAACGAGTGTACTGTAGCCCATGCTTTGCAGTGCCTGAAGTAATCTAAATGTGTCACCACTGATTAGTGCTAATCATGTCCTGTTGAGTGAGCGCCTTGTAACTGGAGCGGGAATACAGCAGGAGCAAACCTGTACCACCGAGGAGCCAAGAGATGGAACTGGGAAATAAGAGCTTTTAGGAGGAGGGGTGTTGAGTTGTCCCTCTTGCTCAGCAGCTGGCGTGATCAGGAAGGGTGCTAATGTTTACTTTGTCAGTGCAAGACCAGTGGTTACAGGGAAGCCTGACGTGTTGCAGAGCATCAAGTGCTACTACTCTGTACGTATGCCGTGTTTATTTTAGCGCGAACGTCAAAGCTCAGACGTAACAGGTGGCCTCTTCAAGGAGGCTTTGGAACTACATCTACAGAAATAAATATATAAAGGTTTCTGTTCTCTGTCCTTCTCACAGAGACAGCATTTCCATACTCCTTCAGAATTTGATTTTCTTTTATGGAGTTATTTAGCAGAAGCAGAACATGCAAACTTCTTTTTTGGCAGAAGAGCAGGGAAATTTTTGTGTCACACACAAGCAGTGCTCTGCCTCTAGAGGTATAAAGATAATTGAAGTTGACTCTGCCAGCAGAGGATCTTCTGTTCAGCCTGAGCTGTGCATGTAATTGCTAAATTACTTAGTCAAAAAACACTGTATTGGGACTGAGCATGGCTCTTGTGTTACAGGAGTCCAATTTAAAAGTGCTTGAGTCACTAAATAAAGAGTTTGTCCTGAATTTTGTGTTTGCTTTTTGAACAGCATCTAGCTGTTGATTGGAACGTTCAAGGGAAGCGTAGCTTCTCCAAAAGCACTCTAGCTGACTGTCCTGATAAAAATGTACTTAATACAGAACAGTCCTCTACTTTTTCCAGATTGTACACAGTCTCTAGAATGCCTTCTGTGGCTTCTGCAGGCAGGATGCTGGAGGCATTGGATTGGAACTTTTTCTCCAAGTCCTCCTTTTGCAGAGGTTTCCTCCAGTGTCCGTAGAACGTATCACAGCGGTCGCTGATGGCGTTGCCATCCCGAAGCACGACACTCACTTCGCAGTAAAGACTCTCAAAGCTGGGCGTGTTGTCAGGAGGGTGCTCCAGTTGTGTTTTGCAGAGGAGCTCCCGTAAGGCTGGCCGGTGGATGCTCTCACTGGAGAAGGACTGGACTGACATGCTGCCATCCAGCAAAGCAGAGCATGCAACAAACTGGAAGGAGTGTCGAGCTTCATGCTCTGAGGTAGGGCTGGGTCTGTTCACATATTTGACCTCTGGGACTTTCAGAATTACTTTCTCAATTTTATCAAGGGGGAGCAAGTTGTCACTGTTCTCCACAAGCTTCCTTCTAACAGAAGATGCTGCATCAGCCACCCAGTGTGTTCCAAGATGAGCAGGAAAGCGTTTGATGGCCACGTCTTGTTGGTCCAACAGCCAGGGGTAGGAGTGTAAGGTTGGCAGAGTCTGTGGGTTGTAATCTGTGTAAAAGGCACCTATCCCCGATTCCATGTCCAAGATCTGTTTGTTTCCTTGAAGGCCCTGTGACGCTAAGCAAGCTGCTTCCAGTCCATGCTTGGCAGCGTTGCCAACATGGAGGGGCTTTGTTTGGGTTGCTGCATTAGCCAGTGGGGCACCTGCATAGGAAGCAGCAATAGCCAAGGCATTTTTACATTTCCGCTGATCAAGACCTAGCAGTTTAGCACAAGCTGCTGCGCTCCCCATCGTACCAACCACAGTCGGTGGGTGAAACCTGAGAAAAAACAAAATCTCTCCATTACCAAATTTCAAAAAGTCACCTGATTTTACCATATACACAAGCTCTAATTTCCTTTTACTGCTGTGGAAGGTGAATTGGACCATAAAGAAACATACATTCAGCATTTTTTTAAACAGTTCCCAAAAAGCATCAAAAGTAGCCCCCAAAAAAGTGGTCCTAAGCACACCTCTGAGCCCAGCACCAGTGACTCCATTCTGCTGAGAGCAAGCCACTGTTTGCAAGTGAGGCAGGATTGTATGTATTCATGAGCACCTGAAACCTGTGCTGTTAATGTTGCCCTTTTGCTGATGTTTTTAATTAATAGGGAGATCATCACCTCCTTCTTGTAAACTGATCAATGCTCTCAAAAAGAAATCTATTTGCTAAGCTGTAAGGAGTCATGTAAGTGTATTCATGTTTAAGATGAACCTTTCCTAAATTTCCAGCCAAACAGCATAGAAATTAGGATTAACAGTGACATTTGTATTTTATCTGGCATTTAATTAAGTATATTAATACTGAGAAAAACCCCTTACACTCAACTTTCTACTTGAAGCATTTCTGCATACCTTTTTGGAATGTTCCTGGCTTCACTGGAGAAGCGCAGCAGCCTGCCTTGCACTTCGAGTCCCACATTGAAAGCCAAGAGCAGATCGAGACCTGAGATTTTTTTCTCCTGAGGAAAGGCCTCTGAGAGTGCAATCACAGCGGGGAGCACAGCCCCGGATGGGTGTGTGGCTGGATGCCACGTGTCATCAAAATCCATTGAGTGCACCTAGCGGAAAGAGAAGCCTTGATTTGTAAACAGAAATAAATTCTGATTTGGCAAGATTGGCTCAATCAAATGAAACTACTGTACCTGGTATAAAAAAAGGAAGGAAGAACTAGAATTTCCTTAGAAAGCAAAACCTGAAAAGTCTTTCTTTTAAAGACTTTTATTCCCAACACGGCTCAGTGAGAAGAGGCAATGCAATACAAATCTTGCCTCAAAGGAGTGTAATTCTAATTCCAGTTGCACCAGTCTAGAACCAGTATGACAATGAATCTTCTTTTCTATGATAGGCTTTTGCTGCTTTAACTAGACTGGTATAATTAAAGCAACAGTTCTGGGTCCACCGTGTGAGTGGTGAATTTTCACTTCCTCAAAACAGTATATAAACATAATGAAATTACTTCCCCAGTGCTGCAACTGACGCTGCCATTAGGGCTCACACCATTAAAGCTGTAGAGGTTGAATCCATACTGCTAACTGAAAGTTGTATCAGAACTTCTCTGGTGCAACCATCCACAGGCAACAGGTACAAGCCTGTAAATGTAGATCAGACTTTAGCCTGAATTTTCAGCACATCAAAACAAGACCTGTCACATGAGGAACCAGACTTCCTGGGGCTGCTGGAGTAGGAGAAAGCTACAATTTTAAAAATGGGACGAGCTGCTTAGCCCTTGAGAAGGCACCTCTCTGGATAGAGAGGTGCCTCTCTTTCCCATGCCCAGAACCCAGATACTCAGGAAAATTTGTGGCATTCCCAGCATGGCATATGGCTTCTATTCTGGTAGCAGACTGCTCCCAGCAGTGTACTCGGTGTTTGCAAGATACTGCTTGTCAAAAACTCCCACAAAGTTTTGAGAACCCCCCAGGATTTGAGAGCATCAGGGACAGCATTTTTAGTAACATCATAATGCCTCAAAAGCTGAACTTTCATGCCTATTCATCTCTGTCTTACTTCGGAGCAAACTGGAAAGGCGGTCAGGCTCCCCAGTGCTCAGGTCTTGCCCCATAATACTGGGAATACATACTTCTGAGAACTGCGTTCCTGAACAGAGAGGAGAAAACCCAGCCCCTGTCTTGAAGAACTTTGATGCCAGCTGGGAAGATGCCCTGCAGTGCAGGATAAGGAAAGTTGTGCCTGATACCCAGTAAGATGCGTTCCTGGCATCTTCAATAAATGCTTAGAATTGACCTGTGACCGAGATGTAAACTGAAATGATCACATACAGGCGAACAGCCAGATTTGAATGTCACATGGGCTGCTAGCAGCTGAGAGGTATGAGCTCTCATTCCCCAGGTAATTTTTTCTACATTGGAAATGAGATGTCAAATTGGACCTCTGATCTTGTTGTTACACTAATTTAGATATGCTTAATATTACCATTTTCTTGGCTGGTCACCTTCCCTAGTTTTGCATAATTTCCAGATTTGTTTACCCCACCTCTTCTGCATCTTCTGATTTCTAATGGCTTCAACCTCAATCTGAATTTAGACAAATGTCTAGGGAGTCAGTTATTGCTTTAGCAACAAAGTACGTGTTCAAAATACGTAATTGGCTTTTGCAAACCGTGTAACTGAAGATTAAATTGCCTTACGATATTATATGTGTGTATGTCTATGTGCATCTGTCTGTATTTGTGTGCTTCTGTTTGCCAGTTGGCGTGAAATTTGGATATTGGTGATACCAGTGAGAGCTAGCATACCTCTTTGTAATGCAGCTGTAGCAAGGCTGCAATGAGTTGTAGAGTTCTCACCTTTGAAAAGTCCCACATTAAAGGTAAGGGATGCTGTTGAGTTGGATCAGATATACATTATACCTTGAGCTTGGTCTCACTGGAAGAAAGCTGAAAGACTTAAGAGAACAGTCTAGGAAAGTTTTATAGCAGGCTTCAGGCAGAAGAATAAACTAAACTAAGATTTTAAGAGTATTCTGTTCTCTTTAGAGCAAGAATAGCATCAATTAGTGTGATTTAAGAGCAAATAAAAGAGCATCCCTTACAGCCACTCCATTCACAAAAGCTGCATACAGAGGAGGCAGTCGGAAATCCAAGTGGCCCCAGATGGTACTGGATATATCTGAGCTGTAGATCTGAAACAAATTGACATAAATTAATTCAAAGTCCTGAACCCAAGGATAAATGTGCGCCATATCTCTGATGTAAGCAAGATCAGACCATACCCTCTAGGGACCCAACTGTTCCCTTTCATCAGAAAAATACTGTTCTGTTAGAAAGTATGAAAAGAAGCTCGGTTTCCTGTTAGCTTATGTTAAGGGCACTTTCCACCCAAACAGACCTCAGGGGGAAGACCAATACTATACACCTGGCTGTTCAGTACCTTCACACAGCCTCTGGCCATTGACATCCCTTCTCACTGCCTGTCGGCAGTTCCCTCAAGACTGTAATCACCTTGTTGGGGAAGATTGCCAGTTAAAAGTTCTAGTTTTCTAGCACCCTGGGTAAATGATATATGGCCTACTGATGCTGGTGCCCCCATGCTGTAAGGGGCTCTGCTCTTTTCTTTTTGCTGTGTAGATCTTTTAACCAATGAAGAGATTGTTATGGACTTAAATAAAAGGGCATAAACTATTATGGTTTAGGAAGCAGGGATCTCTGTGTGAAGAAACTTATTGGCACACAGAGCTCTGGAGCCTGAGTCCAACTAGGCAGGTCTGACAGATAAAACAGTGGGCTAAACTCCTCCTAATTGATGCACTCCTTTGTTGGGAAGGCTTCTCCTCAAGGTCAAGTACTCCTCTGGTTTAAGCAGGGCAAGACTGAAGGAGAAACATGACCAATGTGCCTCAGACAACAATTATGTTTTACGGACTGCAAGCAACCCACTACTAACCCCCCCTTTAACACTCCATTTGGAAAGTCTCATGTTAAGTGGTATTTGCTGTGCTGATGTTTTTAGTAAAATTTCACAGGTGATAGAAAGGAAGGGATTCTTAATTAACTGTGTTTGTTGTGGTTGGTCTTAGTATACAGTCTGTCACACAGACTTCTGCTCATCCACAGTTAAAAGTAACTTGAGCAATGAAGTTTCCCTGTCTCCAGTGGGAGGAACAGTGTCTCTCTTTCCTTCCTCAAAAGAATTTTACCATGACAAAGTTTCCCCTTATAGCTCAAAAATCTCTTTTGGTTTCTTATAGCTAAACCTTAGGGTTTATGAATGCCAGACATCTTACTTTGCTGTACTGTGTCACTTTGTGGCAGACCTCAGTGCTGGTACCCAGAAGCCCCACTCCAAGTGTATCCAGAATCATTCGCTTGCTTCTCTGAATGACTTGGTCTGTCAAGTGGTTTGCATTCAAACCGTGAATCACATTGGCAAAATTTCCTGTAATTGTCTAAGAGGGGAAAAGGAAAAAAAAAAAAAAAAAAAAAAAAAAAGAAGATAATTCTCTTAATTTAAATAATTTTTTTTTCCTTTCTTCTTCCTTTTTTTTTTTTTCTTTCAGTTTTGAGCTACTGCTTAGCATGCTGGCCACTTCTGTTGCCCTGCCCCTGCTTACATGAATTGCATCAGCAAATCTAAAGTTTTAATTCTTCCCCTTTTTATTCCCAGAAATGCCACTATGTTATTTATATTTTATTTATACTTTCATCAGTGTCCTTGTCTGCTCTGTATTTCTGCTGCTTCCTCTCTGACTTGAGCCCTTGAGGGTAAGCACTGCAGATGATGTAACTTTGCAAGATAGCTAAATCTAGATCTAGATCTACACACACACACCCCTATGTATAAAACAAATAGAAGCAAAAACTATCTGGCTTTCCATAGCACCTTCTTATTGCTACTGAAATCAGTGTGAAAGTGGCATTTCAATCCAGTGCAGCCCCTACCACACAAGGAGACAAAATTTAATCTCCCTGAATAGCAGGGAGATTTACTGTCCCTAAGATTTACTATCCTTTACTATCCCTAAGCAAGACTAAAGTCTTGCTGAGCTTGGAGCTCAGTGGGAGATGGGACTTGGCAGCCCTACATTGCACCCGCTGCTCCTGGCTCCCAGCTCCCATTGAATTAATGCTTAGCTGGACTCCCAGCTCTTCTCCAAGACAAGATCTCACCTCTTTGAATGGCAGTGGTTCCTGGCTCCTGCTGATCTGGGAATTATATTTCTAATTTTTGTTTTGCTTTCCCATTGAGCATTGACCCATTATGCAAACCCAACCTGCTTCTTCTTGGCTGGTAATGTTTGCTGTTAATATTGCTATTAGAAACTAGTATAGAACTTCCCTTCTCTGACCATTAGAAACTTCTCCCTATAGGCATATATTATTTACAACCAGTCTATACACACACTTGCTTTTTTATATTGGCATTAGTGAATATAGCTCTTTTCTCTCTTTGGAAATTGTCTCCTTACATTTCCCCTTGTCCTTCTGCTTCCTATAGTCCCCTGCACATATCCACACAGAGTGTTGATAGTTCCTCTTGGCCTTCATTTAGCTAACTTAAACAAATCAAACTGTGCTGCTCTCTTCTTTATATAATACAGACTCACCCCTACTATGCTAGTAGCTTTTCATTACATTGTTCCAATTGGATTTCTCTTTTCTGGCAATGGTGACCAGAATTGTACCCATTATTTCAGACAAGTTCTCACTCAGCTTTTTACTAAAGAATTTAGACTATCTTGAGGTACACAAGTCATTTAAAGCAGGTGAACCACACATTCCATGGTGTGATGCCCGCCTACTGAAACATAGAATGAGGATAAAAAAGCTTGAATGGAAAAGTACATCTTACAGTGCAAAGAAACAAGACAGTACCTTTGCCCACATCTTGGAGGGATGGTGCGTAGTCCCAGGGAGATGTAGCAAACCAATGGCAGACAGTGAGCAGGGGAAATCACTCTCTCACTATTTATATGCATATGTCTGGGGTGGGGGAAGACATATTAGGCCTTTTTTATTGCTCATCTTGTCCTGCCCATTTCCTTCTCTGCTTGGAAATGTTCCTTTTTCTTCACTTTCAGTTTTCTTCTGACTAACTGTACTATAGACTGCTGGGACATGTGTGATAGGACTTTACCAGTCACATTCACGTGTTGTGTAAATTGATATATGTGATAGTTTATTACCAAGTAGAAACTGATATATTAATTTGAGTGTCTTACATTTTGTAGCATGGAGAGAAGAGGTCATCAATCTGACCTTAGGGAGCCACAGTAGGCCATGGATAACTCTATTGGTTGGGAAAGCAGTCAGCCCAGTACTAGACTACAGGATGGAAAAGGCTGTTCTAACTTAAACAACCTGTTGTTGCGTTTTTTTTTTTTGTTTGTTTAACTTAAACAACCTGTTGTTGGGGGTTTTTTTTTGTTTGTTTGTTTGTTTGGTTGGTTGTTTTTTTCCACTATATGTCTCCTCTATAATACATACAATTCAGACACGGGAAAAGTGTGCCATAAGAATTTCACACCATAAATTGGATTAAGGCAGCTCTTGGCATGTAATAGTTTTTTAACAGCATGAATCACTATGTGAGGCCATCGTTTTTACTAGCAGGTTTTCTGCATCTCAGGCAAGGTTGTCTTCTCTGAGGAAGGAGGCGCTTCTCCCACCACCAGTTTAGGGATTTTGCTTCTGTGGGAATACCAGGCTACTAGGAGATTGTGGGTGAGAAATCCCTGCCCATCCTATGAGGAAGGGAGCAGACCCCAGAGGGGTATGAGTAGAGGCCACTGAATAATTCTGAGTGAAAAAGTAATGTATGTCTTATGTTTGGGAACCTCCTGGATCAGGGAACAAAGTATCAGGTCTTTTCAGAATTGCAGTCTTGCACTTCCATGCTTAAGCGGTGCCTAAAACTGTAGGAACCTCATCCCTTTATTCAGCCCTAGCTTCAAATAATTTTGTAAAGCCTTATCTGACTCTTGAGTGCTTCCAGGTACAGACCAGCATGGTTCTACAGGTGAAGTTAAACATTGATTTGAGTGGCTGTAACTACTACTGAAAGGTCCTGTTTCAGGCTGCATCCTCTCCCTGCTGCTGTCCCTGGACACATAGTCCTCCTCCTCCTCTCCTCACTCCAGTGCTGATGCTGAGCAGACCCCTTTCTGACCTGGTACAGCCTATCTCCAGAGCCAGCTCAGGGGCTCTCAGCTGTCAGGCAAAACTGAGTTTCATTGCCTCAGAAATGCAAAATAAAATCTAGCAGCACAAGCAAAGAAAGAGAAGTAGGGCTAGCAGTATTCTGTGAAATTTTAGTAGGAGGGCATGGGCAGGTAAAAAGAGATGGGGAGGGATCAGCTGTTCCCCAGCAAGCTCTAACCCAGACATTTGCCTGTTTAGCCTGTGCCTTGAGCCTACTCTTCTTGTGGATGTCATCTTCAGGTGCCTAACGATGCTGAAAATTGCTCTGGTAACAGAGTACCTTAAATGATAGAAGCTGTAGTGTGTCTGTTCATGGATGTAGCCAAAGAGCCTGAGACCCAGGACTCCTAAAATCCAGCCCTACGAACACATACATACTTCTATACAGGCTAACCTGCTTTATGTGCAGGCTCCATTTAAAACCTTGTCCTGTCTTTCTCATAAATATAAGCAGCTGTTCAGCATGGCTACTAAACCTCTTCCCACACACATTTCCCTGTGAGCATACTCAAGCTTCCTCCCTCAGGCATATATAATCTGCACCTACATAAAACATCCCAGCAGCACTTCCTAGTTCCTGGGTGAGATGTGCATTTTGGTCAAATCCTGACCCCAAGGGGAAACAAGAACCAAAATGTGCATCAGTGCTTCTTCCTTGCCCCCTCATTTCCACACTAATGAAAACCTCAGATGTAGTGTGGATGTGCTGAAGAATTACCTTTGGTGCTCATAAAGTCCAGCCCAGCTCATGGGATTGCTCATGTTGACAAGGTTGGCAATAGTTAGAAAGGTTAATAGAAGTTAATGCTATTGGACTGAAAAAGGAAAACATTTTGTTAAGTTTCACTTTTGTTCTTTCAGCTCATTCTTTCCTCCAGAAAAATGGAAGGAAATATCTAAATCAGAGAACCACACAATCACAAGGTGGCTGAGGTTGGAAGGGACCTCCATAGATCATCTGATCCAACCTGCCTGTTGTGGCAGGGCCACCCAGAGCAGGTTGCCCAGCACTGTGTCCAGTTGGGTTTTGAATATCTCCGAGGATGGAGAATCCACACCCTCTCTGGGTAACTTGTGACAATGTTTGACCATGAAACATTTACATATTAAATAAAAGATATTAAAACCTGTGAGGAACTGCACTATGGACTTGTCT
>NW_010286579.1:0-13186 GCF_000700745.2 Antrostomus carolinensis
CCCCGGGTCATTGCCGTGTTGTGAAGGAGAACGGGGCGAGGAGGGAACGGGGCAGCTCCTCACACGCAGCACTTGGGTCTCATTCCGCACTGTGCGGATCCCGAGTGGGTCCGGAGGGCGGGTGGTGGTGAGGAACCTACTGCCCAGGGTGTCCACGGGGTCAAGATCAGCCCGTGCTGAAGGACCTGTCAGCGATCGAGGTCGGTATTTCTCTGTAGCAGCCTCGTCTCTTCAGGAGCTGGGGGCTCATAGAATCCCAGAGTGGTTTGGGTTGGAAGGGACCTTAAAGCTCATCCAGTCCCAACCCCCCTGCCAGCAGCAGGGACACCTTCCACTAGACCAGGTTGCTCAAAGCCTCATCCAACCTGGCCTTCAACACTTCCAGGGAGGAGCAGCCACAGCTTCCTTGGGCAACCTTCAGACCAAGCTGGTCTTGTTCTCACAAGGAGTTGTTGTGATTCACAGCCGCGTGCTTTCCTCAGTGATCACCTGCCCCAGTGCTTATATCCAGGGGTGGTTCTTGGGAGCGTATTCGCTGCCTGAAGGAGCGAGGAGGGTCACAGGAGTTGCCCCAGAGCAGCTGTATCCCCTCAGTGCTATGGCCGACACGGCTGCAGGTCAGTTTAGGGACGTGGTGAAGGTGCCTCTGCCTTCTGCCTGCCATCAACAGGGTTGTGTGCTCTGGATTTGAAATGTCTTGTGACCAGCATCCTGCCAGGAAATGTGAGGGTTTGGTCAAACAAGTATCATGTGAGCTTTTGCTTCCAGGTGCCAATTTACAGAATTGAAGTTAATATTTTTATTACTGGCTATATATATATGTGAGCATTATAACAAAAGTAAAAGAAAAGCTTTGATGAGGAGAAGTTGAATTCCTTAAACAGCAATATTGAGATTGATGTTGATTGATTGATTGATTACTGTGTTGTAAAGACTGGGGCAGCTGAGGAAGGCTCTGTAACACTGGGGTGTATCACTGCATGCAAGTCAGTAGTAGCCACAGGAAATAAGCTTTTCTTGCTAATATCGCTGTTTAATCAGTTGCAACTGAGCCACTTTCAAGTGTTAGTTAAAAAAAATCTTTTAGCTATTAAAGGGAATCTTGTTATATAGAAAGAAAATAAGAGCATATATGATGCGGTGATCGCCAGCTTGCTTGGGCGGTGGCAGAGGTACGCTTGGAGTCGGGCACGTCTGTTGGAGTGGTCCATCTGTCAGATGTACTAACATATGGAGTGTCAGTGCTGTTCGACCTCCTCCAAGAAGAGGTTTGATTTATTTCTGTTTAGGAGAGCACTGAACTGAATGATCACTACGATTATTTTTCAGAGATTGTTGCATAATTATTTATTTTGCACAGGATTACTTTGGTGTCTGTTCAGAGGTGATGATCAAGGACAATGTTGTGGTGGTTTATGAGGTGCTGGAGGAGATGCTGGACAATGGCTTTCCGTTGGCAACAGAGTCTAATATTCTTAAGGAACTGATAAAACCTCCCACTATCCTGCGAACAGTTGTCAACACTATCACAGGTACAGGGAAACAAAAAGTAGATGAACTGGGGAGGCCGTGTGGCAATATTCCTCCATAAGGAAATTAGGAGACATGGGTGAAGAAAATGTTTGTTGTCTCATAGCACTCTGAATCCCAGCACAGCTGTATTTAGGAAGTCCTGTTTTAGTGCTTTGCCTAGAAGTTCCTTCCAGTTCCAGTGCTGGCTCCCCTGCTGCTTTATTTATTTTTTTTTTTAGCCAAAACAGGCAGATTACATTTACAGTCACAGACACAACGTGACTTCCTGAATGAATTAAGTTTGGTGTGGGTTTTTTGTTGGGGTGGCTTTTTGGGGTTTGTTTTGGTTTGTTTTTTTAGTTATTCTTCTCCATGCCTTACTGTGGTATGTTTTAGAGCTGCATGTCAGAGAGATGTAAATTGTAGAATACAGACAGTGAGTCTGGAAGAGTAATTTGCTCTCCTACAAAGAGACAGAGGTTCTCGGGGATTAATTACAGTTAAGATATATGAGGCCGAGGACTTGTTCTGAAGCGTTGTCTAACTTTCGTGGTTATTGTGATTGCCTTTCATTTTTCAGGAAGCACTAATGTGGGTGACCAGCTTCCTACTGGACAGCTATCAGTGGTGCCTTGGAGACGTACTGGTGTAAAATATACCAACAACGAGGCGTATTTTGATGTTATTGAGGAGATAGATGCAATCATTGACAAATCGGGTAAGGAGGTTGCTTCTGGCTAAGATAAGGGTAACTTGTCCTGATAGAGTGATTTAGGTTTTCAAAGAGGAGCTCCCTCATCTAAGTGTGGGATGGTCTCTTCCTGCTCTTACTCTGGAATTTTGCCAACTTGTAGGTGCTATTCAGTCAAAAATTTGAGAGAGGTCCCAAGGTTTTCACTTGTTCTCATTCCTGAGGTCTTGTAAAGCAATTCTATATTGGGAAAACAGAAGGTGAGTGAAAATTGTGCGTAGTGCTATCTCCTTAGCTTTTGTGCATCTTAGTCTTGTTTGAGATGGGAGCTCTTGTCATTGGCCATTAAAATGCACGTTGCTGGTGTCAGTGGTTCATATTCGTACGCATCTTCTCTAGGAGTCCTTGGGAATGAGAAACATGTTGAGTGGGCAACATAATGAGCCGTGACATTTCATAAAGATAATAAATTTCCTTCCTCACCATTGATAGTTTTTTCCACTTTGGGATTTTATTTTTATCAGGTTCATATAACCTGTGTTTACTTTATTGTTACAGGTTCCACAATCACTGCTGAAATCCAGGGGGTAATTGATGCTTGTGTCAAGCTGACTGGGATGCCAGACCTTACTCTCTCCTTTATGGTAAAGCTCAAGGATGTATCTTTACTTAAGTATTTTGAAAAAGGTTTCCCAGCTCGGCTGCCAGAATCTCAGTCTCATGCTGTTGGGTTCCAGTAGATCAGAACCTGGGTATGCCAAAGAAAAAGCAAAAGAACTGACAATGGAAACTCGTAGTGAACTTCAACTTTGAGCCTAAAGGTTTTATTTTCAGATTCTTTGTTAAAAGTACTATTAGCGTGTGCTGTGACTAAGTTTCTGAGATACAGTGGTGCTTTAGGCATCAGTGCATCATTCAGTGTGCATCAGTTTAATAATTCAAAACGACTACATTTCTAAAACAGGATGGAGGTTAATGAGTACTGTTATCACACAGAGGTAACGGCATTAAATAGCTTAACATGTCTGAATGTAGATACGTTCAAGCGGGCAGAGCTCGTCGAAGGGTAGACCCTTCATGGATAAAAGATGGAGAAGAGGAGGTTATTTTAAGCAGTACTGCTTTCACTAAGCTGGTGACTTCCTTTTCTTCCAGAACCCTCGGTTATTAGATGATGTCAGCTTCCATCCATGTGTGCGTTTTAAGCGCTGGGAGTCAGAGAGAATACTCTCCTTCATTCCACCTGATGGAAATTTTCGCTTGCTTTCCTACCATGTCAGTGCTCAGAAGTAGGTGATGAATGTAGTGCTGTGAATTACAAAATTTGGATCTTCCTGGCTAGGAGGGGGGGGGGAAAAAAAAGGCAAGATCAAGTGGCATGTTGTGCCAAGTGACGTAGAGGTGCACGGTAACTTGCACTTTTCTTTTTTAAAAACACACATTTTCTCCTTGTTTGGAGCAGTGATTCTGTCTTTTTCTTTTTTTTGGTCAGTCAGCATTTTTCAAAGACTAGTAGCAGATCAACAAACTAGAGGGGGAAAGAATTAGGCAGTATAGAGTAACCAAGCTGTTGATTTCCTGTGTTTATAAAAAAAACCCCTTTTGGAATAAAACAAGATCGTGTGATATCTTGTTAGTTTTGTTACATCTCTCTTAATAGAACTACAAGTTTTTGTCCACTGTTGGCATGCTTTTGTAGAAGCAGCTTACCAAGTATTAATTTGGGTTATAGATGCTAAAGCATTTTGTTACTTTGTCAGACTTATCTCAAGTAGGTGAAAACAAGTGAGAAAACAAAAAAAAAAAAGAAAAAAAAGGCACAAACCTGAAGTTGAAGTGCTGCTGCACTACCTGGAACTACTTGCCAGCTTGGTTGTGACATGCAAAAACATTCCTTATCTTTTGCCCAGGACTCCTGTCATACTGGATATAGTTACCTGTCCTGTAGAGAGGTAGAAAACTAAGATACAGCAAACTTGATTTTAAAAAAAAAAAAAAAAAGTGTAATTAAGATTTGAGAACAGGATTCTGAATTTGCTCTTAGATCAAACAAATGAGTGTAGAATTTCTGTCTCTTGTAAGGAGATTGGTTTTCAGTGCAGAAGGCAAGAACTGCATCAGGAAAAGCAAAGATGAAAGTGAGAGACTGACAAGGACTTTCTGTTCGTGTCTTTATTCTAGTCTTGTGGCAATTCCTGTCTACGTTAAACACAACATCAGTTTCCGTGACAGCAGCTCACTGGGACGTTTTGAGATCACGGTGGGGCCGAAGCAGACTATGGGGAAGACTGTAGAGGGAGTGATGGTAACGAGCCAGATGCCAAAAGGTGTCTTAAATATGACCCTCACATCCTCCCAGGGAACACATATCTTCGATCCAGTTACAAAGGTGAGAGGAAAGAGAGAAATTAGATTTTTTTTTTTTTTTTAATTTATTTTTTTAACCTTTCAGCAAATGGAGTTGAGCTGCTGGTGTTTACATGAACGTTTCCTTGAACAATGCTTTTCTGAAGGCAGTATCTTTTCTTAGGGTGAGAACTGGCCCATTGCATGTTAGAAGTTGTCTTAATCCCCACAACAGATAGCTCAGTGTCTGAGTGGATTGTAGTTCTGGTTGCTTGGTGTGTGCTGAAAATCCAAGAACTGGTATTATATGATGAGGCATTAGTCTGGTGGATGCTTTACGAACTTCTGCATATCTAGTTGTCCTGCCTAGTACTGTCCATTAGACCTGGTTCTTTGCAAACACTGAGGATTTGGGTTGGTAAGTGGATTTTGATTTGTTTTGAGGTGTTCTGGTTTTGTTGTTTGGTCCCTGGCCCCTCAGAGTTCACTACTTTTTTTTTTTTTTTTTTTCTTATTACAAACAAATTTGATGGTTTACCCACCGAAGAACCTCAAGCAGCTCAAACCTGCTTCAGCCACTTTGAAATGAGGGAATTCTGCATTATTTTTGTCACTATTACACACACGAAATGGGGCCTGTAGCACAAGTAGTGGAAATGGCATCCATGGTAGGCTTTTGGGGAACCTGATGGAAAGAGAGAGGGAGAACAAAGGTCTGAGGCCGCTGCTCCTTAAGCCCCTCTGGTGTCTGTCCGATACGAAAGGCAAGATACTAGGACAAAGACCTTTTCTATAAAGAAACATTAAAAGCTGTCACTGGAAGGGGACTTGTCTTTAGAGGGTGTTACAGCATTTATGTTTCACTGCTGCATTTTCTGTTCCTTGAAGTTGCTGTCGTGGGATGTGGGGAAAATAAACCCCCAGAAGCTGCCAAGCCTGAAGGGGAGCATGAGCCTGCAAGCTGGGACATCAAAACCAGAAGAAAACCCCACCATTAACCTGCAGTTTAAAATTCAGCAGCTGGCTATATCTGGTAAGTGACTGTCAGGTAAACAAGCTGAATATTCTCTGCTATGTCAGTGCAATCTCTGCTAATAGCTGAAGTTGGTCTGCAGGCCTTCTGAAGTATGTTCTCTCTGAAACATGTTCTTCAAGTAAAAAAAATACTGTGCTTTGACTACAGATACATGGATTTGTTCTCTCTGATGCTCTGCGAAACAGCTTAGCTACATTTCCTTGCATTTCATGCTTACAGACCTATAAAGAATTTTAGGGTATGGATGTGCTAGTAAAAAAATGATTCTGACAATTAGCAGTTGTCAGCTTTTTTCCACTCTGTTTACTGCTTGCTAAAACTTTCCCTGTGCTTTCTGCACCTCTAGTGTGATCTTCTGTGGCTTTATCCTGAACGCCTGTGTGCTTTGTTTGTGCAGCAGTCAGTCTTACACTGTGTTTGTTTGCCTTTAGGACTGAAGGTGAATCGCTTGGACATGTATGGGGAGAAGTACAAGCCTTTCAAGGGGATAAAATACATGACTAAGGCTGGCAAGTTCCAAGTCCGAACCTAGAGGATCCTGATAGTGAGGAAGAGCACTTTCCTGTTTCTCCTGTCCCTGGCCGTTAGATGCAGCCTCTTGCCCCATCCATCTGTCTAGGGTTGCTCCCTTGCCTGTAGAATGAGCAGGAGCCAGTGCTTAGAGTGCTGGGGAGCAGGGAGAAGTAAGGTTGACCTGAAACCATCTCATCCTTAGCTGAGTCTGAAGTATTTGGACCAGTGACCGATGGGAGAGGTGTTCAAGCCCCTTGGGATTAGTGGGTCAGCTATGTAAGCTTGTATCACCTTCATTTTTGTTTCTTAAAGGAAATTATGGGGATTTATTGCCTTTTGTAATTCCTCTTCCTTGTATTTTGGTTGGCTTTTGTCCCTTTGTAGATGATACAAAGTTGAATTTCCACAAACTTCAGCTCCAGTGTGATGATCCAGCATCTGCCTTTCTCTGTCACTGGGTGTTAGGGTGGAAAGCTCTATAGTTCTTGTCAGCAGAAAGGTCATCTAGCCATTCTGCCTTCAAGGGACTGGAAAAAGTGGAAAGGTAGATTGTCCCACCCAGGATGGGAAGTTAAGAAGCCTGAGATTGGGGATGGTGCCACCGAGGGAGGAAGGGAAGAAGTGGATGTTTTTTCTAGATATTTTATAAGCCATTTTGGTTATCAGGTATCTTGAATCTCTGGAGATAGACTGGAAACCCATCCACATCTTAGTATAGTATCCTGTGAAGGGCTGACTGTGGCACATGTGATCTGGTAACTGATGGGTGGTGACATCTGAATGTAATTCTGCTTCTCTTATTTCATCAGTATTTGAAGGTAGGGATTCTTCTTTGGGGAGTCAGGAAAGAGACAGAGAGGCAGGAGAATTTTTGTGGAGGCATAGCACTCTTGATGGCAACTGAAGCTGTGGCTAAATGAAGATGATCACTATCCTAGTAACTTGTTGGAACCTCTTTTTGTCTCTGCTTGTCTGTTACAAATGAAGGTGATACCGCTGTTCTCCTGCTCACTGTCTTTGAAAGAACCGTGTCCTGGTACCTTTGTAGTGTTGCTGGCTGTCCTACCTCATTCCAGTTCTTTTACCGATCAGCTGCTGTGCAGGTGGATTCAAGCCTATGCTGCATTTTTCACTGGGACCATCCATTCTGCAGGAGCTGTTGCTGCATCTGCCCATTCCAGACAGTGCTGCATCTCTCTGTACAGCATAAATATGAAATGAGAGGCATCTGCACTGTTCTGTACTGTCTGTAATGTGCTCTTTGGCCACTAGATGCTCATGTGTTTTCTCTATGGTAGCAGAACTCGTCCCTAAGCTGCTGTACATGTGACTACAGCATCTATCAGGTGGCTCTGGAGTCCACCATGTACAGCTCATGCTTGTGAACAGAATAAGATGACCCTAAATGAAGGATAATGTACATTCTGGTTTGCATGTGATGGATACTTGCAGTGGATGAGTGGCATCTTGCTTGTGGAATTCCAAGTCCCAATGCAGCTGATGAATGCCACAGCAGATGGCCTTACTGCTGAGCTTGTTCAGTGCAAATATAACCTTCAGCAAGGGCATCAATAAAATTCATTTCCACCTGTCATCTGCGTCATTTCAGAGTGGTTTGTGTGTGGTTTACAAGAAATACAGTTGGTACTTGAGGAGGAAGGTAAATCATGCCAATTGGACTGTGGATAGCGGATGCCTTGGGGAGATAAATGCAGTTGGGATTCCAGCCCATGAGTAAGTCACTGTCTGCAAAGCTGAAGTTAATTACTTTCTTGGTAATTTTTCTTAGTGTTTCCCAAAAGGAGTGTTGAGCTTTTCCTAGAACCTTAGTGAAACTCTTTAGGAATGCAGCTGAACTATTTTTGTTTACTAGGTAGGGTTTTGGGTACCAGGCTAAGAGCTGTGCTTTAATTATGAAGACAATGAAATGGCTCTTCACCTTCCTGCTCCTCAAGTGCTGATATTGTCCTTTAGCTTTGTAGTTTTGTTTTTAAAGTATCTTTTCTTTCCTGCTAAAGTGATTGATGTTACTTGAGATCTTGAAAGGCTTCTTATATGCATAAGGGTGTCCGGCCTTTATGGCAAGCTTTCTGTATCAGTCTGAGACGACTGCAAGTTCTTACGGAATGAAAGCTGAAGCAGGGCAGAAGGGGAAGGCAGAGAGCAACATCAGTGAGATAACATGGTAGACGATGAGATAAGGAGTTTTGAGGTGAGATGTGAGGTGTAGCTGTGTGCTTCAGTTACAGTGAATGCTGATCTTGACTCAGGTTCTGAAAGATCTAGAATATCATGCGATCAACTGCAAAGTGAGAAGATGAGGCAAGCAGGTGGCAGTCAGTATTTATTGTCTTAGACCTTGTCACAAGATGGTGCTACTGTGTGCTGGAAGAAGACAAATAGAGGAGAAAACAGGGTAAGAAGAGGAAGAGCTGATGTCACAGACTTGCAAACCATCTCAGGGATTTTTATCAGGGAAGGATGTAATGAGTAAACAAGCCAGAGAAATGCAGTTAAATACACTGAGCGAGGTGGCAGCAAGTGTTGAGAAATGAAACACAAGAAGTTAAAGCAAGGCTGGAGAATGTAAATTCTAGTTATTGGATTGGGATTTGGTTAAATCTCCCAGATTAAGATCTATTAGAAAATGAGGGATAAAGAAGCATTTGGGACTATTTGGAGTGGATTCTGGGCCTTCCTTTAAGTCAGCCACAGAGAAGACATCACAGAAGACAGACCAGGATGGAAGGAAGCAACCAGTGCAGAGATGGCAGCTGAGGCTTGTGTAGCTCTGTTGTCACCTTGAATATTTCACGTAAGGGTATTTTCAAGGAGCTGGTAAGGACTGTGATGTAAAACTGTTTTCTGCAACTTACATTTTTGTAGGATGTATTTTTCTAGAAGACATCAGTATGAGGTTCAGTTATATTTTATCAGTGGCTGTTAGATCACATTGAACTCAAATAATGTATGTATTTAATAGACGCTTTGAGGTGTAGAACAACAGTTGCGTTCCCGATGACGCTTACCTGTGTTATTAGTTGGAACAGTTTTGGTTGTTTTACAGGCTGCAAATATGTGTCAGGCTTGTGAAACCCAGGATAGCCAGGCACAGCAGCACTTGGAAATGGGGTTAGGGGAGAGGAATGGAAATTAATTTGTCTTTTTCTCAAGGTTAAAACTTAATAAAATACAGTTAACAACAACAAAAAAACACACCAAAAACCTGAACTGTGACCCTTTTTAAATAAACATTTTGGGTTTTCATCCCCTTTCACTGTCTGGAATATGGGACTGATTGCTGAAGCTAACTGGACTTAGAGGACCGTTTCTCTGAGGATATTAGAGAAGATCTCTTTGAGGTCAGTTTCTAAGCTGGTAGCTAGGAAGACATGGACCATTGGTAAAGTTGCCATTTACAAAACCCATTTGAGGAAGCAGTGGGCATCCTTACCAAATCTCTCTTCTGTACTTTATTATATAAGCTTTTCTATTTGACTAGAGGCTGTGCTAGTAGATCATCAGAGAGCTCCTTCAAACTGTGAGAGTAAACATTTTGAGTTTCAAGTTTCCCAAATACAACAGACTAGTTTTCTAGCTGCAATGCCTGATTGATACTGAAGCTAAACTCCTTTTGTAGCCTCAGTGTAATTTTTTCTTATGTAAAATGGTAGTCACACCTGCTTTCTCTGACTTTATAAAACAACTGGACAAGAGAGAATCTCTCAAAGAGGCTCTTAGGGCATGCAGAGATACCACTTAGCATCACATGGCAACTGCAATGCACGCAAGTAATGCTTGATTACTGAAATTCTAATTAATGGTGACTGTGTTATACCCGTCCTGTCTTCTGTTAAAGGACAAATGCAGCCTTGTGACATCTGACTTGATTTTTACTTGTGGATGTAAATCTAGCAGGCACCTAAAACTGCTACCATTACACTTGTCCTTTGTTCTGCCCTGCTGCAATAAAGAGAGAGCTTTTGCTTTCAGATCAGATGTTAATGCACAGAAATTGAATAGTCCAAAAATAACATGTTGATTCTGTGGCAGATAAGGCTGGTGTGAAGATTTTTACCTATTCCATATTTATTTAAATATTTAGTTCCTACCATGAGGAAAAGCAAGTGGAAGAACATCATGTCCTAACAAGCATGCCATCTCGGATTTGCTCAAAGAGTTTAAGCTCAGACTCAGTTAATGAATCAGTTCCAAAATGAAAAAGCAAGTAGTATATTAATATGGAAATAAGCAGCCCATGCCCACAGCTTTGCTCCTTCTATTGGAATCAAGCTGAAACCAGCTTAAATAACCAAAGTAAAATAGGATAAGGACAGAGCTTAAGCCTGACTGGAATGTCTTCCAAATTTACAGCCAAATAAGGAGGGAGATGAAGTTTTCAGGAAATTAAATCTGTCCCCTTTGCCTTCAGTTCACATCCATTCCCAAAACAACGTAGCTGTTTGTGGGTGTGTGATGTTCTCTGTTAGTTTATTCTCTTGGGCCAAACTTTATTTTTAATTGTACTCCTGTGATTTGGTGCACGGAGAAAGCTTGGGGATGTGAGGGGAAATGAGTGTTGGCTTCTGATAGCCTATAATAAGGACAGGAGAGTAATTTGAGAGTGTGCCCTTCCCACACAGTGCACTTTGTCTTCCTCTTGTACTGAAAGTCATAAGCATCTGGACAGATAGGAAGCCCTGTCAGCATCCTTAAAGCACCCAGAAGGAAGCTGCGAGGGCACGGCCACAAGACTGTGGATAGTTCATTTTTCTTTCTCAGGGTTTCATGTTGTCCTGAATCCAGTCCAGATAACGATTCACATTTGTATAAACGCCAGGTATGTCTTTGCGGCCACAGCCTATTCCCCAGCTGATGATTCCAATTAGATACATACGATCATCCTTCATACAGACCAGAGGTCCTCCAGAGTCACCCTACAGAAAAGTACCGGGTTAGTAACAATCTCATTTTTTATTTGTTTGGTTTTGTGTTGTTTTTCCCCCCCCACTGGCTTTAGTGGTGCACTAATGTCTATGGAAATACCCTATGCAGTATGCTTACAAATCAAGAGCTCTTACTAACACCACTTTTTTGTTCCAGACTCCTTCAATGCTCCTCTTGTGGGGAGAGACCCCAAAAAAATTTAACTAACACTAAAGCATCTTAACTTTGTATGGTGCTCACTTATGAAATGTAGGTGAGATGTTGATAAGAACAAAAAGGAATGTGCTTATTCAGGCTGTACAGATCCAGGGTGTTTTATACTGCTGTGTGTAGCAGTAAAGCAAAATTATTAAAGAGCTCTTTAAACAGAAAGGATGTGGATTGAATGCATGCCCTCCTTTTTCCTCATGTTACAGCTGCTCATTCTTCACCATCTGTTGGCCTTTAGTTGCCTTTTCTCCACTTTTCAGTAGAGCAGCACCCCCTTCCTCTTATAGAACCTCCTGCTGAGTGTTTTGCACGCTCACAAAAGAGAAAATAGTAGGAAATGCTGATGAGGTGGAGTTTCCTGCTCAGTTTTGTGGTATTTCCTATATTTAGGATTTTTAGTCTGTATTGTTCTGGTTTGCTTGGTTAAGTGTGGCCTGCTGTCCCAGCTATGAGGGGCAGGGGAAGAAAAAAGAAAGAGGAGTCAGCAGTTCTGTTCTGTTCAACAAAAGTCTACTAGAACTTCCAAATACAGAACTTCTTTAAACTATTTTCTGAAGCTTTTTGTGTGGTTAGCTCAGACTATCAAGGACAGAACTAAAACGAAAAGAGGAACAGAACTGGGTTTACCTTGCAGGCATCATCAAGGTGCCTTGTGTCTCCTGCACACAACATGTTGTCTGTGACCGTCCGGTTGTCTAGATGCTGTGTTGTGCACTGACTGGCTGGAAACAGTCTGACGTGGCCTTCCTTCAGGTGCTCTGAATAGAATGGAGAAACTGAAAGAAAAATGACAATATAAATATGTATGTACGTGTATATAGATGAAAAAAAAAAATTGCAGTTCAGTTTCTGTAGTTTAGGGGACAGTAGACAGAAGTAGCTGGGGGGGGGTGGATAAAATAATATTTCCTTGCCATAGGGTCTTTTTTAATTCTTGGGGCGTCTGCTTTGGTAGTGAGAATATCTTAAATCTAGTCAAGAGAGAATATTGCTTCTTTAGCAAGCTTAAATGCTAAAGAGGTTTCGTAGGTTCCACATTAAAGACTGATGGATTTCTTGGGTCTTTAAGTCATCTTTACACAGCTAAATCCACCCAAATGAAGTCACGGGAAGTGCCCATGAAAATCACTAACTGTATGAAACGGGATCCTGACTTTTTAGTATTAGACTCGCGCTAACAAAAATCAGATGTCTTGTCGTACACAATACTGCGTAACTGGATAGGAATGTACGCTTCTGTTATGTTGGAATGAGAGGGATTTTTTTGTTTTGGGTGTTGGTTTTATTCTCCTGCATAGCTGCAACTGAACAAAGCTGAAAGATGTCAGGATTGTTGTTTTTCAGCCTAGTTTTGAATTACAGTTGCAGCATCCCTTCCCTCTCAAAGAGTTCATCCTGTACTCCCTGTAAGCAAGGCTGACGACTAGCTTTAAAAGCACTTTAAAAATATTTATATGTTAAATCTTCAAGTCTCTTCCAAAAAAAACCCCTCTGGGTTCAAATCATCATTACGTCTTGTTATAATGGATGCTTCACAGTCTCTTTCTTAAAGAGTTTACAAGTTGGAGAATAACAAGAAATTAGTAGAAAGTGCCAGTAAAATGAGAGCTGAGGGTTTTTGTTTGTTTTAAGTATAGGTCAGGCTGTGTATACTTTCAAACAAGTTTTCTTCCTGTTTGTTGTAGCTCACTTTAAAAATCATTTAGACAGCCTTTTAATATATCTCTGGGAATGTTATTTATTTTTTTGCTGCACAGACAATGTATCTTTTAGAACAGTGCAACTCCGTGCAACTGTGCAGTATATTAAATCTTGACAGAAGTGTATTTCTGTCAGAATGACAATCCCTAATTACAGTCAGTACAGCAGAAATGTGGCGGCCCTGACTGCAAACTCTATCTTTCCTGCCTTGTCCATTGTGCCTTTTTTTG
>NW_010286579.1:13212-22651 GCF_000700745.2 Antrostomus carolinensis
CCCATGCAGCTGACAGAACTCAGAGGAATGAAATAACTTACAGCAAAACTTGGTTTTGCCTATCTCCCATTCATGCATGTGTTTTGTGGTGCTGATATAAGCCCATATAGTAATTCAGAGGGTCACACGTTAAGTGATGCTAAAGGCTTGAAATCTTTGAGGGCAGGGGACCCAAACTTTGGACGTAGTATCTTCTACTTACATGTAGACATGTAGCTTCTACTTACATTCTTCCTTTTTGCCATAACCAGAGATCTCACATTCAGTCCAGTCAGGCAGCTGCAGTCCCGGTGCTGGGAGACAGGCAGCACGGACAGTGTCTGTTTCAATAGCACAGTCTTCTGCATCTGAATTCAACTGTAGCAGAGCTGAAGAGGGGGGAAAAAAGTCCCCACTTCATTAATCACAACCTTGAGGCAACTGTGACCTTTCCAGTCACAAGGTCAGAAAAGTTCTTACCAATGTCATTGTTGAAATTTTCTGAGTCAAATCTCCGATGCACAATGTAGTTCTTAACTTGAAACCTTTGTTCATTTTCCTCAGGAGTGGCTCGGGAAGTCCTACCCAGCACAATCTTCAGCTGACTTGTGCTAAAGCTGAAGAACAAGAGACTTCTGTGCCAATTGGAGTGGACCTTTCCCTGGAAGATGTGCTGTTAGAGCTCCTGCTTTTCTTATTTTAGCTGTATTGCTACTTCATTACTCAGGCAGTTTGACCTCAGCTGTCCTATTTGCCTTTGGTTTTGTGCTAATTGCTTACAGCCATGATGGCAAAGCTCCCGTGCCAGCCCCTTGCTGTTCTCAAGTTTCACATGGCTCTGCATCTTCAAGTTTCACACGGCTCTGCATCTATATTGGCAACTTTGTTCTTCAGCTATTTGATATTCTGCTGTGGTACCTTAATGCTGTGCTGCCAGTTTGCCCCTAGAAATGCCTGTCTAATGCTCAGCATAATTAACTCTATAATTTTTAGTGTAGAATGACTTACTGGGCCAACGAGCTCTTTTTTAAGTCTTACCCTTCCAGTAAGGCTATACTGGATGCTTCCATTTTCCAGATTCCACCCCCCCCTCCGCCCCCAGACAGTACTGAACTCAACTTACCCTTCCTCAAAACAGTGAGCAGCTGACAAAACCCAGCAGGAACTGATCAGAATTCCTCCACAGAGGAAGTGCTCTCCAGGTGCTCGGCGATACTTCACAAAGATGGCAGCTTGCCATGGGTGAGCTGCAATGTCTGCATAGGAGCCACCCTGAACCCTGTACTGGTGTCCTCTGCGCTGCCGTAACCCGCAGGCGGCTGTGGGTGACAAATCCAGAAATAGGCTTTTTTGGTCAGGCATTCTGGATTTGAGTTTGGGCGAAGAGCCTCTTAGTTGTCAGTGCATGTTGAGGCAGCCTGGCATGAACTGCTTAGTGTCTGACTCATTCCTGTTTCCTAGGAAACTTGTATTCTGATTTGAAAAATGCAGTAAGGAAACCCTGCCTTTTCTGCCCTCCATTTCTGCAATCTTCCCTTCTGGCAGAGAAAAAAACACTTCTGTGAGAGCAGAGCCACAGAGTCACTTCTCCAATTTACTCCAAAGAGTTCCCCCCCCCCCCCCCAGTTCTTATTTTACTGGAGGAGGCTGGAGTTTAACACAAATGACATGCAGAACAGTAATGCCTCAAAGAAAAAGAAGAATCAGGAGTGCTAGGGTCCTTACAGCAAGTAGGCACGTTGCAGTACTCCCATGTGACCTGATTTCCTTTCAGTACATGGCACCAGGGCTTGCTGTCATTGTCAGGATTCCTGCAGCACAGGAAAGAAAAGAGCTATTTGTATTATTAGATCTGCAGTGAGTGTGAGGAGACCTAAAGGTGGCACACTGTGTGACCTGAGTGGACTCCTTTTGGATTTTTCTAAAGTTATAGAGGGCCCTAGGAGCATGTGGAATTTCCATTTACAGAGCTGATGTTAGAAAAGCATAGGTAGGTCAGGTGGGATAAAATTACTATTGTCATTGAGCTTCATTCCCAGCAGTAATGTGTGTCCAGTTCTTTAATAACCCACATAAAAGACTCGAGTCCTGCCTCAAGAGTAGCATGAGGAAGTTTGGCGAGATTTTTTTAATGCTATAACTGACTACATACCGGCAGAAATTGTGACTACCAAGGCCCAGCTGGTAAGCATCTCTTCTCCAAGCAGTATATAACTTGTTGACAAGGATTTGAGAATTCCACCTCAAACAGATAGCTCCAGAACTGGTAACACTGTGGCTGCCTCGGTAATCTGTGCCTCTTCCAGATTTGCAGTTGATGTTCCCAACTTCAATAAGAAAGCTGCATGTTAACTGATGGATGGGAACCCGTCAGCTGTTCCTAACTGTGATTTCCATCAAGGAATTTATATATTAGCTATACTTACCTCAGCCTCTCGGCGTCATAAGTACTAAAAGCTTAAACATGATTTAACATGAGAGTCTCAACTTTTCACTCTACAGAAATAGCACAGAGAGCCCTTATATATGCATTGAATCGTGGAAGCTCTGAAGCCCGTTCCCTGTCTCCCTGCCCATACCTTTTGAACAGGAGGGCACGCTGCAGTGTTCCCAGATGTACTTTCCTCCTTTATAGATATAGCACCAGGGTCTGGAATCCTCATCTGGGTTTCTGAAAGAGTTATGATGATATGTGTCAGTAATAAGCTATTGTCATTAGTCCCATGTCTGCCATCTAGTTTGGTAACTTAATCCTGCCCTGCAGTGAAGATGTGGACTGAGCCATTGGAAGTCATTTGGATTCCTATTTTAACTATAAAACTGTGGAGTACATGGAGGTGAGGATGAGACAGCCAGGAGGTAGCAGGAGTGGACAGCTTGTTTGTGCAGTTTAGTTTATCTGTGGGAAGCTCTATATTTCTAGAGTTTTGAGCAGGATCTGAAGCTGCAGGAAACCAGCTTACAAAGGGAGTTTTAGGCACGGAGATGGGACAAGGGAAAGACTCTAGGGTGAGAGATGTATACATTTTGTAGTCTCCTAAGCATCCAGTCTGGATAGATCTGAGGTTCAGGTGTGTCTACAGAAGTTGCAGTTGCTGCTCATGGGCTGTGCTGTATTTGCAACTGTGCAGAGTGTTTTCTGCTTGGTATTAGACTGTTGCAAACAGCTGTTCCTTTGCTCCAGGCTCTTAAAAGGGGCTGATTCCTGTGGCTCTGAGCTGTGTGTGCCATCAGGCCCTCACCTGCAATAGTTGTGATTGCCCAATCCCAGCTCAGCAGCATCTTCTCTTTGGCCGCTGTACATTCGGTCCACCAAGCCATGGCTATTCCAGTTTAAACATTCAGTTCCACTCTCTGTCATGCTCCATGTACCCCTGTATGTTACTCCAGCATCTTTGTAGCACTTAACTTCAGTATCTGAACAAGAGGGAACAAAACATTACTGTAAGGACAGCACCCAAACTCTGTTTCCCCATTCTGTTTTGTTTGAACTTGGCTCCCAGATGTCTTGTCTAGGAAGTCACTAAAAATACCTTACCAGGCAGACTAAGTGTACATGAAGGTCTTCAGCTCCGAAATTTAGAGTTCTATTAAGAGATACTCAGAACAGCTCAGGTGTCCTTCTTAAAACCATTAGCTTTAGGATAAAAAGAGGCAGCCTAACAGACAGTCTAGTATCCAGCAGCAGCTTCTGGGTACCTCATCCTTCTGCACTGCATAGCTAAACCCAGTAGCATTGATGTGGTATACTTGCCTATTTCACACTGCTTCCCAGAAAAACCATGGTGGCACTGGCAGATGAAGAGCTGTGGGGAATAATATGCCTGTGAACATTGGCCCCCGTTGTAGCACTTATTTCTAGTGCAGGCTGTGGAATAAGCAAAAGCCAGGAAATACTGTTAGATTTCACAGAAGTAAGAAGCTGGCAGTGTATACCCATCTTTCCTCTCCTGTCAGTCTCATTTAGCCTGTTCTGGTTTTCCCTGCCTACCTGTTACCATCACGTGCTTACAGTCTTTTTCTGTAGTGCTTACATTCTTCCTTTGCTCCATTCTCTCCACGTACACTATTAGGAGCCTTCCTCAGCCCCTTGCCCACTCCTGTTTAGTCCTGACTGAGTCAGTGAATATTAGTGTTTTCATTTCCATCCTGTTCTATTTCAAGCCAAATTTTCTGTGTGATACCTCCTCCCTTGACAGGGGAGTTCTTTAGGATGATTAGATGGACACTCTCTCATCCCCCACCAATTCCTTTCCCATTTTCTTCTTCGTACTCACCTCTAACAGGCACAGTGTGGCAGCGGCTCTGACCACTGTTGCACCTACAGTACTCTATTCTGTTCCGTGAGAGCCTCAGCCAGGTCCCCCTGTGCTGGTAAATTTCTCCAGATGAATTGTCTGTGCAAATGGCTGTAATTGGAGAAAGGAAATCCTCTTTTAGAGATTCAGGGAAAAGACCTGGCTGAGCAAAAGAACTCGCTTCTCTTTCCAGGAGAAAAGTATCTGTGATGGGAGCATCTGTCTCATGAGCTGCCCTTTTTCCTTCTCGGGCCTCAATTGTCACATCTCTCTCACTGTTGTGTTGCTGGATGTCCACTATTGATCGATCTCTTTTTCTCTGAAGAAGAGCAGAGGGAGGGGAAAACCCTGTTCTTTGAGCTGTGGATGGTATTAAGAGTCTGGTATTTTGCCTTCTGAATCTCTCATCCAGATAACCATGACAAACAGCTTTCAGGCTCTGTTCCCTCAGCATCATCTGCTTTCCCCTCCTGTGTTCATAAAGCTCCAGGTAACATGGTTGTAGTTTCATAGAATCATGGAATGGTTTGGGTTGGAAGGGACCTTAAAGCTCATCCAGTCCCAACCCCCCTGCCATCAGCAGGGACACCTTCCACTAGACCAGGTTGCTCAAAGCCTCATCCAACCTGGCCTTCAACACTTCCAGGGAGGGGGCATCTACAACTTCCTTGGGCAACCTGTTCCAGTGTCTCACCACCCTCACAGGGAAGAACTTCTTCCTAATATCTCATCTAAACCTCCCCTCTTTCAGTTTAAAGCCATTTCCCCTTGTTCTGTCACTAACTGCCCTTATGAAAAGTCCTTCCCCAGCTTTCTTGTAGCCCCTTCAGGTATTGGAAGGCTGCTATAAGATCTCCCTGGAGCCTCTCTTTTCCTGGCTTACCTCTAGATCTGGCTCCCCGTTTGAAACGCATGCGGAAACCCTGCAAGCAAAGAAGGTTAATTCTGTGAGTAACAGCTCTCTTAAGAAAACTGAGAGAACAATTGCTTCCAAAGAGCCAGTCCTCTTCTTGAGGTCTTGTAAATCAGGGGAGCTCTGAGCAACTGTCTGCCTTCTTTGTCAATTTAGAAAGCAGTTCTGATTCGGCCACAAGAGAAAAAATAACATAAAAAGAAAGAGGAAGGCTGGGATAGCTTTTTTTTTTTTTTTTTTTTTTTTTTTTTTTTTTTTTTTTCTTGAGAAAGAGACTAAACATTTTAGAATTGTGTAGGGTTTACTCAAGCTCTGCAATGTGAGGCTTAAAAGTGAGGGGACATGGGAACCATCAATGTCCAGTTGTAAGTGAGAGTAATGATGACAATTGAAAGAAAATTAAAGGGTGATCAAAATAGAACTCTTAGTAAGAGTGAAAGGTGACAGTGAACAGATACACCAAAAAGACTTGCAGAAGACTTTCTTACTGATATGAAGACCAGCCAGGGTACCACGTTACTGGAAATCCCAGTTTAGACTACTTTGTAAGGTTTTCCTTCCTCTGATTTCTAGTGATACAGCCAGATTCTCATTCTATCTGATGCAGACAGCTGGAATTGATGGTGAGGAAGTGCTGATGAAAATGCAGGAGGAGGGCAAGAGCATTTTTTGATGCATTAGCCTCTTACCTGGCATTGAGCAGTCATGATTGCTCCTACCAGCAGGAAGAGATATGGGAGTTTCCCTTTCATTCTGAGTGTTTTCCACATCACCTCCAATTCTCAAGTTATCTATAGAGACAAAAGGAAAAAAAAAAAAAAAAGTTGAACAAAGGTATTTTACAGTGTTCAAGGTCATAAATTTAAATACAGGTTTAAAATGATGAAAATTATTTTTACATTAAAACACACTTTCTGCTCTGCAGTTCTCAGCCATCTGGTCCTGGTGTCCCTGGAAAGGGGAAACTGCTGGGCTGGACCCAGATGTGCTCTTACTTGATAAACTTAGAAACCTGACAAGCTTTTAGGTCTGGGGGAAACTTAGTGTTTCCTGGGGAGTGCTGCAGCCCTTCCTCCCTCTCCATGGGGGGGATGCCTGTCCATCCATTGGAGGCTGCTGTCCCACTGTCTATGGAAAACAGATGTGGCCAGATGTTTATTTTCAGTTTCAGGAAAGGTACAACTTAGGCTAGTCCATTGGAATGTTCCGAATGATAAGTCCTATCAAACTGAAACCATATGGCTATTTGAAAAATACCATGTTTACAAGACTCTGAGCAGAAACCTGCAAGCAATGCACTCTCTGGTAGCGCTCTCCTAAACAGTTTGTGCCTTCTGCTGTCACACTTTGCTTCCTCTCTGATAAAAAATACTGTAGCAATAAGCCAGAGAGGCCTAGATGTGGTATTCTGACATTTGGATTCTACACTTTCAGGTACATTAGGACATAAAGATATACGATACCCTGAAGTTATCACTCTTTGCTGAAGCATCACCAGCAGGAACACTTTAAATCCTACATATTAATTTAGTATTACTAACAGCCCTTCTAAGCAGTCAGAGTGTGACTATTATCTTACAGATATGGAATAAGACCTAAAAAAGGGATATATCTTATCAAGGTTGAACCAAAAGTCATTAGAAGAAATGAAAAGTCACTTTCCCCCCCCACCCCATGCCTCTCAATAACCGTGTACGTCCATTCCAGAATACTTTTGATGCTGGATGTATAGCACTGATAGCTTTCATGCTGATGAACAGCTATCTTGATGTAGTTCAAGCAGAAGACTGCAGATCCTTACTGCCTCTTCCTGCCTTCTGAAGAAAGTGCCTCTGTATCCCTTTTCTAAACTGAGTAGATGAATATCAGACTTGTACTATTTCTCTTTGTAACAGTGGGCAGACCTGTGCTTTGGGGGAAAAGAATTAAAAACCAAACAAACAAAAAAGTAAGATTCTGTAGTCTTTGAAGGCATCAGAGGAAATTAATATTTCAAACTGGCTTTGTTTTGGGAATAATTCTCAATATTTCCTGTGGTTTTGGCTGCATTTTAAAAGAAGTGTGTTCAGGGAGAACTGAAGAAGACTTGCCCTCCTCCTCTTTGTCCCTCCATTATCCTGGCTGGAGCCTGTTTGATCTCCTCCCAGGAAGATGATAAATTATCTTTTCACAGCTAGCTCTCTGGGTCTCTCCTTACCATCAAGATATTTGTCCCTAACTCTTCCTTTGTTCTAAGTTCTTTTGCTAATGTTGTTTGTGCAGGAGACTCCTCCCTGCTAACTGGTCAGAGACTGAGGCCGTCAGCTCTTTCAAAAAGCATTCTTGAAACAAGTTGAAAGCTAGCAGCTTTACCTAGCAGCATGAGTCTCTCAAAAAGCTGAAAGGCAATAGCTCAGTTAGTTAACTACCATGGTGCTTCAGTGGGGTTTATTAATTAATAATATTTAATAGTATTTAATCACAGTGCCATTGATGTTGAAAACGGGAAATGCACTTTTTGAAACAGGTGCAGAGTAGTACCTACCTTTTTGCTTTTTCTCTTCTGTATTCTCCTGAGGATTTCCTTTCCAGACCAGTCTGGTTTTGTGCGGCTCTGCTCTGAGCTCTCTGAACAGCTCCTGCCCTACTTAAAACTCCACTCGAGGGGGTGGAGACTCCAGAGGGCAGGAGGACGTGCTTTCCCCCCCCCCGCCCCATCCAGAGGATCTGGAGATGATCTAGGACGGGGTGGCTTGTGTTGGGAGTACTGGGAGTGAGTCTGTGTGGGAGTGGAAGAAAGCTTGCTGAGGTGAGTGGAGCATGCTGGATTTTACAGACAGTTTGCTTTGTTCTTTCTCTGTTCCAGTCAGAGAGCAGATTCAGTCTTCAAAACAGCTTTTCCCCATTGAACAGCTTAAGCTTCAGGGACAGTGAGAATGGTATGTATCCCTTGTGATGAACTGTCCCATCACACTTCTAGGAATGCGAGGGCAGTGCCTCGAGTGAATACACAGGTGTATTATTTCTAACATGACCAGAGGAATGCAATCTGTAGACTTAGTCCTAGAACTGAGAAACTCCTGTTTCAAGCCAGAGTGTTGTGTGCTGTGCTCTTAATGGCATCCATTGAGAATCTTGGGCAGAGAGACACTGACCTGTATGTGGAGCAAAGCACGCCATGAACAGTGCCTCTGGGAGAAAAAAATTGGCAGAGGGGCTCTCCAGTTAAGTGGGGACAATGACCAAAACTTCTAAGGATCCTTAGATAGAAATAAGGAATAGCATGTTGAGGACCAGAGTTAAATGTTCACTGATACTGTCCATCCTAGAAAATTAAGATCTACTCACTACGGTGCGGTCACAAGGCACCAGGTTATCACAGTGTGGCAGACGAATCATGAATGATCAGTTTCAGAGCTGAACTTAGAGCTGCCTTATGAAAACTGTCAGCGATGTTAGAGTAATGGATGTGTCCTGACTTTTAGTTTACAATTTAGTGTAAGCACAGACATAAGAAATGGTGTGTGAGGGACCTCTGTCTTCGGGAAGGAGCTGCACCGAGTCCTCAGCTGGGAAGCATGGCAATGGTTATTTTGCATATTGGCAAAGATGAAACCCTGATTATTTTGAATGTTTAGCTCTTCTCTGCATGGAAATCTATGTCAAGATTATCACATACATTTCTCTGAGAGTCCCAGTACTGGTGGTGTCATTACTGCCATAAATCTGATGGAAAGGCAGCTGTGTTTGTTTCTAGGAGGGACCCAGTTGTTGAGAAAAAGATGCCCGGACCCTGCTGAGTGAGCAAGGTCTGATTTGTATTATTTTTAATGATAACAGCTTTAAAATAGACTTCTAGATTAAAGATACTAACCAAGTGGTGACCATGGGGGAATATTTCAGAAGTTATGTTTTCCTGGCTTTTCACAGCTTAAGGACAACTGTAGCTGTCTAGAGGGGGGATGTGGGTGCCCTTTGTAGCGCTTCACATCTTTCAGGGAAGCCAACAATGACAGTGTCTCCTCTGGAGCACCATCTCCTGGCTTACCTCTAAGCTGATCCTGTCTCAGGACAGCGTTTCGGCCAGACCGATGGTCTCATCACGACACCCTCCAGCGGGACAGCCCCACCTCTCTGTGCCCCGGGGACCCCTCTGTGCCCCGGTGACATTTGCGGCGTCAGTGCAGGGGGCTGGTGCTGCAGGTCCGGCCGTGCCCCCCCCCTCTCGGTGCTGCTGCAGCGCCGTCGAAGCGCTCCCCGTCAGCCAGCC
>NW_010286580.1:0-906 GCF_000700745.2 Antrostomus carolinensis
GGGAATGTTTTCTTTTTCTGGCTCTTTGTTTGGACCCAGAGCGCTGATGGCAAAGCCTTTGGCTTCTGTGAGAATCCCTTGGAGATTTCCAACAACCGGTGGAGGACCTGCCTTTTTCCCACCTCGCTGGCTCCACTGGAAAGGCTCTTCCTCTGCTCTGGCTTCTCTCTCTTTTGCAAGGAATATCTTTGCCTGGTTTTGGCCATCACCAAGACTCTTTTCTCCCTATGGGAAGAGTGGTGCAGGCTTCCACTGCCATGCACCAGCTCATGGCGACTGTGCTTCTGCCCTTCCTCGCTACAACTGCACCTCCACTTGGGAGACCGATGGACTGCTTGGCTTGTGTTCAGCTTCTCCTGCAGAATGTCAGAGCACTCTCTCTTCTTGCTGCAATGCTCATGGGGAGTTCTTGGAAGAGTTGGCTGTTTTCCTCTTCTCTTGTCTCCTGGGCATGTTTTCTTCAGGTTCTTGATTCCTCAGGCCCACCATGCCTCCAAGATAATGGGCTCTTCTGTGCTTTTTCCAGCTTTGTCTTCAAAATGCCTTGGGCTTCAGTGCCTTCTCCAAGGGTCAAAGCAGGGCACCTAGAGAAACAACAGTGATCTTAGTTTAGGGTTGTTCTTGCAGCTTCCTCACAGCTTCAAGCCCATCCTGTCATTTCCATGGACAGGCGCTTTATAAAATTGTGTGAAACTTCAATACATTTGTATTAATCTTTGATGACAAAAGTTCATGTTTAAAGGGAGAATGAAAACATAGATTAGGAAAATCTGGGAGTGACGGGTGTGTTCTATAGCACCTGTTGAAATGTTTTAAAGTCTTTGTGTTTTGTATAGAATAAGGGATGTGTTATGCCACACACAAAAAATGTTATGTTAAGAATAAGGGTGATTCAACAGCCTCACC
>NW_010286581.1:0-55842 GCF_000700745.2 Antrostomus carolinensis
CGGCGATGGGACAGGGCCGGTCTCCAGCAGGTTGGTTCTCGGATCGCTGCTGGGGCCGCGGTGACAGCTACCGGCAGCGAACACGGCCTGAGCTACAGGAGCTGAGCCATGGGCAGGAGACCCCCGAGTGACTTACCACGTCGAGGCTCAGTTTTGCAGGCAGCCCTGATTCAGATTGCTTTGTCAGCTCTGCCTGGTTGCTGGTATCTTTCCTTGTCAGTTCTAATCTGCTGCTAAAATCCGGCTCCTTTAGGGAACTGGTTCAAAGTTGCACTGCAGAATCTTGCTTTCTTAATTGCTTACTGTCCTTTGGTGTTATTTGGCCTTTAAAAATGTGAGAACCACCTTTTATTATCATTACACTTTCTGCCACCTGGAAACAGCCTTTTATATGTATTTCATACCATGTCTCCATTTTGTTACAACTATTCAAAGTACATTTTCTTCCTATTCTTCATCTTAGTTTATTGAATTTTTTCATGCTGTTATTCCCAAATACATTTCAGAGTTTAATACAACTTGCATGACTGCTGATTTACGGTGTAACAACAACATACAATAAATAACATTTCTCCTGATAGTTGTTTATACTGATTTTCTTGAAAACGTATGATACAGTATAAACTATGATCAACATGGGCTTAGAGGCTTTGGAGGATTTTTTTCTTTTGATAACTGGTAAGTGGCACTAGTTCACAATTCAGGAGGTTGCACAATTATGTGAGAATATTCATATTACAGATGAAACAGTGTGGTAAATGTTTGTATCAAGAAGACAAGTGCAGTCATCCTACTCATTCCTACTTTGTACTATTCATCATGGCTGTGCACCGGGAAAGTGTAGTAGCTTTTAGTCATTAGTATTAATTACATAGCTTGGTATGCATAATACTTGTCATTTTCAGAACATTTCCATGCACATTATTAAAGTACTTACGTGTCTTACAAACAGGCTGCATAAGGGATGACATCCTGACTTTTATGGATGTTTAACTGAGGGAATGGAAGAAGAACCTTGACTTACTGTTGATAGAAGCTTAATGCCACAGGAAGGGTTTGCAGCTGAGCAGAGGTGAGAGCTAGGGAATTCCTAGCTCTAGTGCTTTGTATTTAGGCCAGTGTATTAATAGTTTATAATATCATCTGCTTTGGGTAGTCTGTGTGTTGTTCTAGGGAAGACAAAGCGCATGGCACGCTAGGAAGACTGTAACAGGTTAGCTGCCTTTCAAGACCTGGCATATAGTCCTTGAGCTAGTTTCATTTGAGTAATATTTGCCTTTGTACGTGCTTCTGAGTGAAGCAAAAGAACACAAGCTCCTCTCCTTGTGCTCAGCAGGCTGAATCTGGACCAGAGCCAATCCAGAAATACAGACAAGTTATCTTGGTGCTTTGTTCGAGGTACTGTGTGGTGCTGTAGAGCATCGAGATCAGAGCAGTTTTACATCAAGGCACTTTGAATATGGGCAGAGCTGTCTTCCAGTTGATGATGTAGCCTAAAAATTTCAATAATTCTTTTATTTCTAGAGGCCATCCTTTGCTGTCACCGGTGAACTATTGACTCTGAAAGCCCTGTATAAGCTTCCCACACCTTTTCATGGATAGAGTTTCGTGGTTTTGAATGGCTACTCTTTTAATAAACATTAGATCAGGTTAAAAATAGTCTCAGCCTTGTCCAGAAAGTACTAGTATGTTCAGTAATTGATCTCCTTTGATGCATATGTCAGGGCTGGGATGGAGTATGTTACTATACTGTTCAATAATCAAAAGCAACTTGATTATGTTCTCTGTATATATTGGGGAACAGGGCTAATTTTTGCAATACTCTTAGGAAGCAAAATGTATTGCTGCTGACACTTGCTGAGCTCACTGCAGCTCACTGTATGCTGGACATTATCAATTTGAAGCTCTAAGGCATGCCAAGAATAAGAAGCCTCTTGCATATGAGATTGAACATTGATTTCTTCCCTGGGCGATCTTACTTGAAGGAGCCAGTTCTGTCACCGGGTTCTATTTGAAAATAAATGTAACTGCTTTTGTTGCTACTATGAAAGATACCTTTCCTGGAAGAAAGTTCAGGATCTTTTTCTCTTGTTTTTTAAAGGAGCTCTGCTGACAGTGGAGCATGTGAAGAATGATGTTGAAATTTCAGTGGAAGAAGGCAAAGAAACCATCCTCCGTGTGTCTGAGTAAGTGACTTTGCATCTCTCCTTCTAGCTTTGGGTCAGCAGTTTGAGAAATCACATGGTTGTAACATTGACAGTAACCTTTTCAGGTAGGAGGAAGAGAATACAGTTTTATTCATCACTGCATTACTGATGTCTCTCTGTAGCACAGACAAAACATTTAAAACATATTCTAAACTTCATCTTTATGGAAAGAGCTCCAGTATTCTTACTTGCATGCACTTAAGTCTAATAATTTATGCTGTACCAGTCACTTTATTGTTTAGGTATTTGCCTTTTTGAGATGCCCTGGATTATCAAAAGCAAGATCATTACATATTAGACAGGATTAGTATACAAGATTCCTTGGCCTTGTGCATATGTGGTGGAATTAGTTTTAAAGGTTTATATGGCATTATTTACGGCTCACCATTACATATAAGTGAAAGTGTGGTGTTATCTTCAGAAAAATGCTAGTTAACTGTGCCATGCTATCCAGTGTATCCACCTGCATCCTCTAGAAAGAATCTCAGAATTTTTTGTAGAAATCTATTGTCTACCCTTCTAAAAATACTCTGCCATTTGAATATATATTTTCAAGTTCGGGACATGAGGGTGGTTTTTATGATCTGAGTAGGATCATATATATATTGGAAATGCAGGACTAATGCTGTTAGTTTTGGAAAGCTGCATTGTCATCTTAGGTTCCATATCAGGTAAGATACCGGGATATATCAAGAGGTGATACCCTGATACCTTAAGTACCACTGACATATCAGTCTAATATTTACAGTAAGGAGCATACTTGGACCCATAAACATTGCAATCCTATCTTGAAGTGTATTAACACTATGATGAGTTTGGAATTAGTGATTATAAGTCTAGTTTTTCAATACTGATTGTTTTTTGAAAGAACAGGGAAAAAAATCTGTTGCTGACAAGCTTGTGTTTTGCAAGTTATTTCAGTAGAAGATGCTGTTAAAGCCACCAATGCATCATAAATTGATACTCCTGCACATCTGTAGAATGGCTGTAAAAAGAACATACTATTTTGATGTTGTGTTGCGGAGATCCTGACTTGATCCTCATAAAGTAACACCAGCTGAGATTTTCCACTGTCTTCTAACCTTCGGGGAAGAGCTTGTCACTATGTACATATTTCTGCAAAAAATCAAAGCCCAGAGTGATTCAGGTCTTCAATCATAATGATTGCTTTTCAGGGTGCAAATACTGCTTTCTGTTTAAAATGTTAGACCTGAACTCAGGTAGGAGTTCCTTCCTTATTTCATCTCTGATTTTACATGTTGTCTATTGCTGTGTCTAGTGATGGCATTGGATTTGTGATTTTGAACTGAAACAAGAGAAATGTGGCAGGATGTATTGGGACTTAATTGGTACAGCATTAGTAAGTTTCAGTGTGTGTTATGCCCATGTGGGATACAGCATACATAACAGGTGGGCTTAATCAGATTTTGGTGTCATTTTCCTTTCTCACTCTAGGCAGTGTGTGTGTGTATGTGTGTGCCAAACGATCTGCATGCACATATACATTCCTGTGACACCTTGGAATGATCTTGGAATAATGTAAATTTATATACTTGGCTTTGAAATAATATTTTATTTCATTAAATAATTTTATATCACTATGCCTTCTTCCCATGGCATTGCAAAAACACTCATTTTAGCTGTAATGGAAATTGTAATGGATTATAAGGCCAAAGCTCTTCTTCTGCACTTTGGCTACGTGTGAATAAGATCTAAAATTATGGTTCCATCAGAGGGAATTTTTTGTGTGTTAATGTCATCTCATCCTTGGCATTGGATTATGTTTAAGGAGTTATTCCAAACCTCAGTATTGCATTAATCTTCTCTTGCTTGGTTGCACAATCATTTTTAAAATTGATTCTCTATTTTAAAGTCTGTTAAAAGTGTATCTGTAATGTGAGAAGCATCAGTTGAACTCATATCTCAACTAATGCTTTTGGTAAATGGATTTCATGGCATCAGTTTTGCTGAAGCTATCTTATTTTGGCATGACTTGAAATTCACTTGGGATTTTTCAGACTTTGATTTTTTTTTTCTTTTTCAGGAAGCCATTAGTTCTAATGACTTGATTTGAACAAGAAAGAACGTTTTATTTGCTGTTTTTCTAGGTTATATTTTGAAGTGCAGGTAAAAATCTGGTGATAAACTTTTCAGCTAACTAGCTGAAACTTAGCTGTCAGCTAGTTAGCTGAAAAGTTTTATCACTGATTTGAGGTGCTGAATTTTATTTTAAAGGTTATTTTTGAAGACTTAGCTTCAGAACTTACTAATAACTCCTAAACAAACCACTCTGCTAAATGCTGATGGCTTAGTGTAGTGTTTTCATGTACCTGCATCTTACCAGGTAATAAACTGCAGTACAGCTTTTCTGGTTTGTGTTGTGAGCACACACATGCTTCAGAGTAGTGTTACTCGTAGGCAGATGTATCTGACCTCTGTGTGGAACCATTCTGCAGTGCTTTTTACAGATTAATTCAAATAATGATTTATTACCACTGGAGATTCTCTGTGTTTTGTTTTGTTTTGTATTTGTTTTGTTTCCTTCTCCTGTCATCTATTCTGCTGCTTGAATATTTGTCCTTGTATTTAATTATGTGGCATTTCATGCCACTGTCCAGAGTCGCTTACTCTCTGCCTGTAACAGTACGCTGCCCCTGGTCGGTCCTTACCCCTGGAGTCAGCCAGCACGAGCTGCAAAGAGCAGCCTTGATGTTTTGTAACTTTTTAAAAGAAAGGAGGCCAGTTAGTTCTGTGTTTGGATGGAAGTATGTCTTCTTTTCCCAAAGAAAGTAAACAACGTTTGAAGCACAAGTAAGATTTTATTCAGAGTAACATTGTCACATTTCATATATTTATTCAGTTTTGCTCGAGTAATCAAGGGTATTTATTTTAATATGAACCCGTGAAAATAATAAAAACAGATTTCACAGACTTCCTGTAGATGCAAATGTGTAAGAAATGTTTTGTTTTTCTCAGTTTGAAAAAGCTTCATTAAAATCTGATAGCAGTGTGAAATTATAATATGACATACTTTGTGTATGTTAAAATCCCTGCTGTGGCTTTTGTTTTTAATTATGTTTTATGGTTCTGTATACCTGATCCTCAAAGCTTGAAAAGCTAGAGGCAAAAAATCTACAAATGAACTATGTTCCTTAGATTTTAGTGCAGTTAACCTAATGAGACTGGCTGATCCATTTGTACTAAAAATGGGACTCAATTATTAATATATCAAGAAGTCTTCTATGTCTTTTTCAGAACTTTCATTATTTTTGCAAGGCTTTTTGAGGGCTATCAAAAACTCTTTTAATTTTATAAAGGACATGGTAGGTGTAACGGGAAATACAGAACAATGGCAGAACAGAAGTGGAACCTTGTTTGGACAAATTGAAGTGTAGCATTCAGTCCATTAAATGGGGTGGAACAGAACACTTACAGGAACTCTCTTTTGTTAATGTCAGTGCTTGTTTAGAAGCAAGTGGAGCTCTAATTTTGTAATCTACACCTGTGTGGGACTATGAGTGTTATCTGGAGAATTGATAGTCGTGATGCATCTTTCTTCCAAAGCTCTTCAGTAAATATTAATGAAAATGTTCACGTTTATCTTAGTTGAATTTGAAGCTAGATTTCTGCCAGTATGCATTGTTTTGTAATAGTGTGTGTAAGGTAGAAAAGGGAGATTAAAACAAAGAACTGTGCTCTTTGGAGAGCCTTTCACCTCCAGATCTATTTAGAATTTTTATCAGCAGAATGGAAAAGCAAATTCAAATTAGTCTTTTATCTGGAGAAGACTGGATAAAAAAACCGAAATACAGGCAGCCAAGTTTGTTCAATAGGGGATAGTCTCTGTGAAAGTGTGAATTGAGTAAAGTGAGTGACAAATGAACAGGTTTTTTCCTCTAGCCCTTAAAGCTACAGTGGTGACCTTTTGATTCCTCTGTAGATTCTCTATGAATCCTCTTCAAAGTAATTCTTTTTCTGTGAAAAGAAAAGAAAACAAATGTTGATTTAGCTCCTTATAATCTGGAAAATATGTAGCTCGAGTTATACTTATGCATTCTGTCAGATGTGGAGAGAGTGTTTTATTCTTTGAAAGAATAATCAGAATTTTATTTTCTTTATTTCTATCTAACTAAAATTGTTTCATGTTTAGCTTATTGTTCCATCTGCTTATAGAAAAGCAAGGATTGATTTTAAAAAAAATAAAAAATTATTTATTTTGGTGACCTAGTAGCTGTTGGTTCACCCAGAAATTATTCTGTGTTTGCTTTACACATGTTTCAACTATGTGTGTACAATTAAAACTGAACTGGAGGTAGTAATTTAATACACTTTTATCTTGCCTCTTTCTTCTTAGGCATGTTTCATTTACCGATATGAATTCAATAGCTCGTTATCTGGCTAGAGTTGCTGGTTCTGCTGGGCTGTATGGTTCAAATCTGTTGGAACACACTGAGGTGAGAAGGAATTATGCCTCTTTTTTTTCTTTTCCTTTTTCTCCTCTCTTTTGGCCTGCAATCAAAGGGTTTGGTTGTTTTGGTTGTTTGCTTTTTGGAACTTGTGTCTGTTGTTCTGCATTTTATTGTTAGACTGAGGTTCCAACTATGTAGGACGCTGAGGGTTTTGTTTTCTTAAGCTTGCTCCTTCTTATAAAGAAGAGTTATAAATCTGAGCTGTGAAAGGGTTACCCTTTCCCACACCTGCAACAGCAACTCCTAACCTTACAGTTCCCTGACAGAAGATAATTCAGGTTGGAAGGTGATATCTGCAATTTTCCCTCTTCACTTTCCTTGTCTCTGTTACCATCAGTTGCTACCTTGTACCACTTCAGTGTAACACCAAGGAACACTGTGTGACATTGAAATACTGAATTAATTTTTGCTGTATGTGATGGACAAAACCCTGACCCCAATTTCATTCAGTGAAATGTGGTGATAGATGGACTGTTCCCTCGTGCAAAAGTCCTGTATTCCATAAGGCTTCCCTAGCAGTACCATGAGAGCACCAGAATTTTTGTGCCAGAGGCAACTTTTTTGGTCTTCCTTGCATACACAGATTACAAAAAGTCACTAGGAACTGTAGATATGATAAGAAGTGAGTGGGAATTCTTCCTGAGTCTAGCTCAGAATAATCATATGCTGAATTTTAAATTGATGTCTGAAAATAACAGATGAATTGAGATTTATTCCCTCTGAAATTGGAGGAGGGAATTGAAAGACTCGATTGGACTCTTTTCTACAACTACTTGAAGACGGTAGTAGTAATTCTTCAGTCTTTATAGCTGGGCTCAAGGGAAATGTTGTCTTAGTATATTGCTTGTAGGGTGTTTAAAAAGTTGTAGGTTATCTTGTGGGTATTTAAACTTTCTGACTAAAGACCTGTTTTTAAGTTAAACCCCAAGACCTCTGCAAACACACTTTCAAGATTGGTATTTCTGATTAAATACTTCTTTTCACTTCTGCATCTTTCAAAAGTAAAGTTAAACTTCGAGAAGTACAATGACAGCTGCATTCGTGGTGCAAGCAGTTTGGAACATAACTGCAAATGACTAAACTGAATTCTGTGGTGGTGTAATTACATCCGCGCCTGCCACGTTGGCTTGAATATTGGAAGGATTCCTGATGCAGTTTACAGAACACTTGCATATGAAATAGAGACACAGGACTAGAAGAGACACTTAATCTCTTACAAGATTGAGGGATTCAATTTATATACAGGGCTACATTGTTAACCAAGGGCCTGATTCTTAATTTTTAAAAAAATTATGGACCAAGATACATTTCCTTTTTTAGAAGACTGATCTGCAGGAGAAGTGGGGAGGGAAATGAGGTGGGAGAGGGATTTGATTTCTTCAAATCTTAAAGGAGATGAGGGAGAGAAGAGGATGGAGGAGAAGATGGCACACTTGTCCAGTAGCAGTACCAGGAAGATTTAATAGGTCACAAAAGTAGTATCTCATTGAAGGATACTGATGAGTATTATATACTGTATGTTATCAATAAGTACCTAAGAACTGCTGATTATTTTACCAATGGGAGTAGCTTGAGTAAAGTCAGTATTTTCAGCAGTTTGAATCCATCCTGAAGGAAGAAATTAAGTTTATTAATCTAGTATAGTTCTGGGTGAATGTTTCAATATATTTTATTTTAAATGTTCTTTGAGCATATATTGTGATTTATTGTTCAATATATTTAATGCTGATGTTCAGTTAATACTTTCTGTTCAGCTATTAAATGGATTTGTATATTACTTCAGATTTTTAACAAGCTTCTTTCTATTCTTACAGTAACTTTGACTGTCTTTTGTCCCTTAAAACTAGATTGACCATTGGCTGGAGTTTAGTGCTACAAAGTTATCTACTGCCAGTGACTTTCTTACAGCAGTCCAAGAGCTCAACCACTGTCTGTCCCTGAGAACGTACTTGGTTGGAAACTGTCTGAGTCTTGCAGATTTGTGTGTCTGGGCTGTACTAAAAGGTACCAGTATATGTTCTCGCTTTAATTGGCTTGCAATCAGTGTATACCAGGAGTCCTCAAATTTCCTTTTCTGTGGATGCTGGTAGTGACTCTTCTGTATGCCAGTAGACTGTGTGCTATGTGCGTACTGCTTTGGCCTGTGCATTGCTAGTGATGGGAATAGTATAGCTTAGGAAACCCTAGAACTTTTTAAAATTGTTGGGATATATGGAAATTTCTGAGAGGTAATTATAGATGGGAATTTTTAAACTTTTGTGTTAACTATAAGAGTTAACTATGGCCCAAAATTTTGGATTAAATATTTAAATTATTTTGTAATACAGGGTAAAATTTTATACACAGACTTCTCAATGACATTATCACAGTAGAGGAAATTTCTTTGGTGTTTAGTTTGAATTATTAAAAGAGATTTATGTTACCCTATGAAATACCCTTCAGAGGTTAAAATAAGCTTTGATGAACTGTTTTTATGAGTTTGGTTTTTATATTCTCTTAGATGTATGTCTAAAGTTGGTAGGTGTCAATCTACCATTCAGTATGACCAAATTAATCTTGCAAGTAAAGTACATATTCAAGATTAAAGGCTAAAAATACTGAAAAATCTTTCAGTATTTTTTCAAAGTTCTGGATCTTGAGACAAATCTGAAAGGAGAGTACTACTTTTATTTTTTTTATTACTTTCCCCATCAGCATCTTCCCAGTGAAGATGTGTTCGTTGAAAAGTAGATTGTGGGATTACAGCCCCTCAAAAATAAAGGGTAGTATTGCTACATGCTTCAATTCTGATAAAGCTTAGAAAACACCAAATGTAGACGCGAGAGTAGAGGGATATCCTATATTTCTGCTTTGAAAAAAAGCTTATTAGTGATTTTGAGGTGAATGATACAAAGAAAAGTGTGTGTTGCCCAGTGCCCCCACATCTCTGCTTTGATGAATCCAATAAAGTATTCACTATGTTTTGGGTTTGGAGGGAGTTTGTTTATTTAATTTGCTTTAGAATCAATTGTGTCGGCATGGCTAAATGTCTTTTCAGAAGAAAGCATTAGTAGGTTTTTTAAAATCATAATATTTTTTTGGTCTTAAAAAGTGCTGTTGGTAACCATTACATTTTTAGAATTTAATAACTTGAAAAATGATTTGTTTCCTAACAGATAATAACATATGGCAAGAGCAGTTACAGCAAAACAAAGCCCCAGTCCATGCAAAGCGATGGTATGGCTTTCTTGAGGTACAGCCTGCTTTTCAGTCCGTAGGAGCCAAGTGGGCTTCTGGTACTCCAAAGGTTAAAATGGTAAGATTTACTCAGATCCTCTGCAGAGAGTAGCTTTATTTGTGTGAATACACTGTAACACTTTTTTTTTTTTTTTTTTTTTTTGAGTTAGGGAATTAAAAGTTAAAAGAAATCAATTGTAAATTGAATTTTTGTAAACTCTTGTTTAAAAATAAAGATGTCACTTTCATATTTAGAAAGGCATGAGTGGTGTAGTCCAGTGCTTAAATGGAATCATGTAAAAATGACACTACTTAATCAGCACTGCTCTTTAGATATATTTGTTTGTTTTTTCTAAAGAGGATTTTGAGATCCTGATAGATGTACAAAGATTGCAGTTTTTGGTTGATTGAACTTGTTAATCACTTTCAGGTTAAGAACCCTAAGATATAAAAACTTGGCTAGCAACTGTTTTCTTCTATGGAATATATTAAACAGCTTGATGGGACTTTTCAGTCCTCGATCAAATTTGAAGACAGAATAACTTAAAACTCCAGAATTAATCTTGTTTTTATATACTACAAGTAATGTGAAGGTTGTGAAGAGGCGAATTTGGGGTCCAATATGGCAGCTTTTTGTTGTCTGATTTAAAAGGAGACCTTGGAGCAGAAACTGTTGTCTGTAGCTTTATATCTGATTATACAGCTAATGAGATCTGTAATTATGTCTCTGTTAATGCTTAGGCAACAGAAAAGAAAGCGGATGTTGGGAAGTTTGTTGAACTTCCTGGTGCAGAGATGGGAAAGGTTATTGTGAGGTTTCCTCCTGAAGCAAGTGGGTAAGAAACATAAAACTTTGAGAAGGTTCTATTTGTGTTTTTTATTAAAAAAAAGGCTTTTTGAGGGTGTTAATCCACTTATCAGACAAGACTTTTAAGCCAAAAGAGTATTTAAAGCTTTGTCCTTGTCTACATTAGAGCTGTGCGTTTATTTCTCTGTACTTCATTGCAGTGCTGCCTGAACTTGGAATAGGGAGATTAGTTGCCATGAGGTGACATGGTGCTGCTTCCCCCATGTGGGATGGGGGGAAGCAGAAGGATGGTATTTGCATGGGTAATGGAGGCGTGTGGACTGGCAGGAGTGGATACAGTCTTTATGAGTTGGATGAAAGGACTCATAGTGCTTCTCAAGGAAGCTTAGATTTGAGAAGGTAAAGATGTATGGGATAGCCTCCCCTCAGGGAGCTTGACACCAGATGTGTACTGGAGGCCTTTGGCTAGGGGTCCAGACTGTATGTAGTCCCAAAATCACAAACTCCTTAAAGACCTCACAGTGGAGGTGTGATGAACCAATTTAATAAATACATTTTTCAGCCAGCTTTTAATTTTCTGTTTCTTTTTCAAATTGCCTGATGAGCTATAAAATTTCCATCATTGCATTTTTTCATTAAACTGGCTGTTCAGCATCATGTGACTTTTGTAGTAGTGTTTCTTACTCTATTAGTCCAATATAAACTGTTGCTCAAATATAATGAGTTATGTATTATGTGCATGTGTGTGTGTAACATATGTTCTCAAATTAATTTAATAGCCTTTACTGTTTAATTCTGGTGTTTTACTTAAAACACTGCTCTTTAGGGACACTTTTTTGTTGTTTTTTGAAGCCATTTTCATTTTGTGGATTTGGGCTTTTTAATTTGGGTTAAATTGACAGTAGCTTTTTAGCTTGTGTTAAAAATACATAGCAACCACCATTTCAGAACGTTCCAGTCTTCTGGATGTGGTAGATTCAGATTATGTGGTAGCTACTACTGAGTATCAACAGTTGTTTTAAGTTAGTTTGTGAAACGAGATAATTGTAGTTCTATCTTTGTATCCATAGTGACACTCTAGTTTACAGATTTAAGTATTTTTAACTACTAAATTTATGGTAGAAAAAACATAATCTACTTTCATAAATGTACAGTATTTCAGCAAATATCCTGAGTGGTTTTTTTGGTTGGATTTAGGTATTGCTTTCCATTCTTTCTCCTTCCCCCACAACAAAAAAGTCTATCTGAAGAAGTGCTATTGTTTATATTTATTTTTTATTTCCTTTTTAGATATCTGCATATCGGTCATGCCAAAGCTGCCCTGCTAAATCAGCACTACCAAGTTAACTTTAAAGGAAAACTTATTATGAGGTTTGATGACACAAATCCAGAAAAAGAAAAGGAAGACTTTGAAAAGGTATGATAAGAGAGCAGGGAAATCCATACACTGTATAGCTAGTTCAAAGGTAAATGACATAGAGATCTGCTCTTGCACAATTTTTTTGCACTAGATTCTTACAGTGTCAGTATTACACTTAAGTTTTATGCTTGGAAGAAATTTCCATCATCTTTACCTTAAAAAGCTTAAGCCCTTTTAGTGGCAGCTTATTCCTTCCCTTTCTCCAGTGGAAGCCATATGAGGAGAGGCTGAAGTCGCTTGGATTGTTCAGCCTGGAGAAGAGGAGACTGAGAGGAGATCTCATTGTGGTCTATAACTTCCTCACAAGGGGGAGAGAAAGGGCAGGCACTGATCTCTTCTCCATGGTGACCAACGATGAGACCAGAGGAAATGGCAGGAAGTTGTGCCAGGGGAGGTTTAGGTTGGACATTAGGAAAAGGTTCCTCACCTAGAGGGTGGAAGCATTTGGACAACGCCCTCAGACACATGGTCTGATTCTTGTGATTGTCCTATGCTAGGGCAAGAGTTGGACTGGATGATCCTTATGGGTCCCTTCCAACTCACAACATTCTATGATTCTGTGTTTGTTTTACAGTATGTAGACATGCAGCTCTTGCAATACATTGGTGTGTTCATTGTATAAATATTGCTAAGTCCGTAATAAGTAATTTATTTCAACTTTCATCTCCTTTTCTTGAAGTTGTCTAAGTCTGATCTCATATAATTATAGGCTGTGAATTAATAAGTGCCTGCCTCTCTTTTCTTTCATGCATGTCCTATTATTCTTATGGCTTATCTATCCCAGACAATAGAGCATTAAAAGCACCACATCTGTCATGAAGAAGATAGAGGTTTAAGAAAACTAGCTTTCCTGAATATTACAGTATACATTTTCACACTTTGCAGGTTATTCTTGAAGATGTTGCAATGCTGCACATCAAACCAGATCAATTTACATATACCTCAGATCACTTTGAAACAATAATGAAATATGCTGAGAAGCTTATTCAAGAAGGGAAGGCATATGTGGATGATACTCCTGCAGAACAAATGAAAGCAGAGCGAGAACAAAGAATAGAATCTAAACACAGAAATAACTGTAAGATATTTTAAGCTTCTGTCTTGCTTTCTTATCTTTTTAATTTAGCATCAAAACTTGTTTGTTTTTTTTTTTTTTTTTAAGCAAAGGTGGATGAGATGACTAATTGCATATCTCTAAGGTAGGAGAGTAATGAGATGACTAATTGAATATCTTCTACAAGAGTAGGAACTTGGAAGTGTTTAGTGCTTTGTTCTGCAAGGTAGGAATAAGTGTACATTTAGACAGGTGCAGTAAACTTGTGCATGTATGAATTCATCACCATTCATTGCCACTTTTAAAAATTCAAAATGGAAAATGTGTGAAAATGAATTCCAGTGTCTAAAGAGTGGGGTGATGTTGCTTTTTGCTACTGCACTAATAAAATGTGGTTCTGTATCAACGTCGTAATACCTTAGAAAAATGGGTTATTTTTATTGTTCTCAGGTGTTAATAAGAATCTACAAATGTGGGAAGAAATGAAAAAGGGAACAGAGTATGGACAAACTTGTTGTCTACGAGCAAAAATAGACATGAACAGTAACAATGGGTGTATGAGGGATCCAACTCTTTATCGTTGTAAAAACCAGCCTCACCCACGTACTGGAAGTACCTACAAGTATGTTACCTTCCTCCTTGTGTGGCCTGTCATTTTTGCTCTTTTCAAGGCATTTACCATTCCTTAGTAAACTTCTCTTAATACTTGGAACCTGCTAGCATTTTTCAGTCCAAATATGTAATGAGTCTCTCGACTTTCAGAAATTTCTGCCAATGACTTTTAAAACTTCTGAGTTTGCCATTGTGATCAGCAGTGATCAACTGAATATTATTTCAGTTTTGGTCCATAAATACATTGTATGTCAGTGAAGAGCTTTGAGTCAAAACATGAATTAAGACTTAATGGCTATATCTTGGATAACAAAACTGTTTGCTTTATCTCTTATAGCTTAAACAGAACCATGGGAATTTTACTTTGCTACAATTTCATATTGCTGCAAAGCATTCTTGAGCTACTTACCTGAGTGGCTGCTTCCATTTTCACAGCAACTGCTGTCTTTGTGCAGAATGAAGTATTATTACATTGTGCATTGAAGCAAGCCTACCCAATTGTTCCAGGCTATGTTTCAGTGCATACTTGAAACCTCTGTTTCCAGATGTACAGCTCCTTTTTTGGAAACATTGATTTGATGTGTGTATAATAGTAAAGCTATGTTTGTGGGTAGGGGTTTGTTTTTAAACATGAAACCTTTGCACATTATTCAGTCAACTAATGATTCTTGTTGATATTTAAGGAAAAAAACTAATGTCTGTGCTATTTTAGTCTTGATCTGAAAGTTTTAAGGATCATGGATTGTAAATATTTATAATATATAAGTGCAAATTATGCTTAGTTTAAATGTTTACATGAGAGGAAAGTCTTTTGCGTTTTGCTCTTCCGCCCTGCTAATTGGAGGTCTTTATTCTCAGGGTTTATCCCACATATGACTTTGCCTGCCCCATTGTTGACAGTATTGAAGGTGTCACACATGCATTGAGAACAACTGAATACCATGACAGAGATGAACAGTTCTACTGGATCATTGAGGCCCTGGGCATAAGGAAACCATATATATGGGAGTATAGCCGGCTCAACCTCAACAACACTGTGCTCTCTAAGAGAAAGCTTACGTGGTTTGTCAACGAAGGGCTTGTGGATGGATGGTATGTTACATGGTTGTAGTTCAGCATTGTTCCTTAAGGTACTCGTGACTGATGCACACATTCTCTATTTTGGACAGTGCTCAGACACCAGAGCAGCATGAATGAATATTTAAACAATATTTAAGAACATTGATTAACTACAGTGGCTTCTGTGTGTACAGTGTGTCTGTTTACTACTCTACGGTAGCTGTGTACATACATATTCATATGCTCTAATAAAACATGAGGTAGCTTATTTTTGGACTCTGGCTCTTGCTACGAGTGCTACTTACACAGTTTCCACTCTGAGTCATTGGATACATTCCTGAGCAATGCCAGAAGGGGGCCTGAATTGAAGAACTTCTGGTCCTATCCATCTACTCAAATCCATCCTACTTCCCTGTTGCCTTCCCTCACCCTTTTCTTTCTCTTCTTTTTTTCATGTTAACTGGATTTCTGCAGGCAGTGATTGCTGGCCTAGTAGCCTAAGTATTTTCCTAGAAAGAGTGAGCTGTGCGTTTACACTTCTGCAAGCAATTCAGAGCTTTGTTTGTTCCTACAATGGGCTAACTGTGGGAGCACACCATCTGAAGTCCTCTCCTCATAATACAGGAGCCTGAAGAAATTAATGGATAATGCTAAGTCAGACAACTGTTTGTAGTGTTTTTCCTGGGACAGTTTTAGGTGATTCTATGCTTGGTCTATGGGAGCATCATTTTACACAAATTCCTAGGCTGCCTGGTTGTCTTGCTTAGGTGTGCCAAGTGTGTTTTTTTCTTTTGTTGGTTTTGTTTTTCAATTGTGTTGGAAGCCTCGATTCCTAATTTATGCATTGAGCCACTCTGCTAGGACCAAAACGATCTTTTGTTTTCCTTTATTCTATATATTTTTTTTTTTTATTCCTAGAGTTGTAGCTGGTCTTATGATGACCTCTTCTCCATAAGCCTCCCTGTTAGTTCCTCAGCAAGGTTTGATTTGTATTCCCACCAACATGGACTTTACATTTCAGATTAGGCCTTTTCAGTTTTTTGCATAAAATAATAAAATAATTACTTATGTCATTGAGAGTTAACGTTGTCATTGTCGCTCATCTCTTTCTCGTTTCCCTTGAGCAAGGAAGAATATTTCAGGTTCCATTATTCAGGTGCCATTGAAAAGGAATTAATCTGACAGGGATGTAACTTTTTCCTTCCCCATTTTTGAGGGATTTAAGATAGAGTAGATACAGAAGAAGAGCCACTTCACCAAGAGATGGCTTCCCTCCCTGGGATGAAGTAGAAGAAAATCTGTGCCATAGATTTTATACGGATAAGAGCTTAATCTTTCCAGTTAGGTCTTCTTATCTAGCTCTTAATTCATATAGGTGAAATACACTGAAGCTGGGCCTTTCATGTGTGGCAGTATTAGTGAAGTTTTGGATCAGTCTGACTAATGGGTAGAACTCAGCGTGCAATACTGATGAAATATCTTTTTCTACTAGGGATGACCCAAGATTTCCCACTGTGCGTGGTGTCCTAAGAAGAGGCATGACAGTTGAAGGGCTAAAACAGTTTATTGCTGCTCAGGTGGGTGTTTTCTTCCCTTTGATTATTTGAATCTCACTTGGTAAGGACAAGTTTTTGTGAAGTTTCAGTTGAAGTACTTGTCACTGGGAGGTTTCTTTGGAGGTTTGCTGCTTCCATGTGTACTGCGTCAGCAGTATTAACACCTGTGAGCAGGTCCTGGCAAAATGGGGTAGCAGGTTTCTTACTTTAAAAAAGTGTTTATTTTGCAAGCTCAAGATGCCTTTCTAAACTGTTTTGATGAACGCAAACAGTAGAGGGTTTGTAGTCTTTAAAAGACCTTGCTTTAAATGAGTCTAATAGCTAGAGTATTTATATTAATGTGGGTTTTTTCCCAGGGTTCCTCTCGATCTGTTGTGAATATGGAGTGGGATAAAATTTGGTCCTTTAACAAAAAGGTATGTGCTTACTTAAATTTGATGCTACTCCTGATACCCCCTTTCCGGAACATGTAGAGAATCCAGCGTTCATTGGAGTGCTTATCACAACAAGTAGCAGTTGCAGTATGTTGCATCATTTGGCACACTTTCAGGAAAATGGAATGTCCCCCCCTTCCTGACTTGAACTAGCACTAATTCCATTGATTCTCCTATAGCAATACTTACTTGCCTTACTTAGTAGTATGGGGAAAGATAATGATATTTGCTGTAAAATCTGATATGAAAACTGCATTTCATTTTTCTGCTTTCAAGCTGCGAGCTATCTGTAAGAAGGTATTACTTAATGCTTTTTACCTTAGCCTATAGCTTACGGTGCTGTAAGCATAACGTAGCATAAGCTATCATTTTGCAGCTTCATAGCACAGTCACATTTGCTTATATAACAGGAGCTCTACAAACCCACTGAAAATGCATCACTCCTAGTTTTAAAAGGCTGCCCATTTCTGGTTTGGCTTATTTGTTAACATAAACACAAATCTGACTCAATTTGATTCATGTTGGCCGCTTTTCCTTTCTGTGGCAGAAGGACTAACGCACTGTGTATGCTGCCTGTGTAGATAAAGCCAGCACTGCTGATGTTTCTGACTGAATGTCAAATAAGGAGTATTGCATCTTGACATAGTTAGTTGCTTTTTGGCAGCGGATGCTTGGACACTATAATAAGGCGAATTGTTATAATGCTGATGGCATATTTTGTGTGATTGTGGAAACACCTGTTATTTTGCATTGGGATTCCTGCTTGGTTTTGCCTAGGTAGTACCCAGTTCTCTTCATTTAAGTAGTTTCTGCTTGTCTGGCATGTGTCTTGTATTTCTTCATGTATTTTGCATTTGGTCTGCTACATACACAAAGGTTTATGAATTGGTTCTTTCTGTTGCTGCATAAATATATTTATGACTAAGAATTGGATTTTGGGGGAAAATCCACAATGGACTGTCAGGGCTCTTTTGTTTAAATTGGCTTTTAAACTGAGTTTCTTAGACCTCTGACTCAACTCCTTGGACAGCACCATATTTATTAGCCAATTTTATTTACATATATCTCTGCAGATAGTTTGCAGTCTGCAATATGAGCAAAAACATTGGTTTGCTTGCAGGTAGTTCTGAGCTCAAAGACTTCATCAGTGCGAGAGCTCTTATTTTGTATGTTGTCCTGTAATTATGCTACTGACTTTTTAATGCCTGTCATCTGAGGAAGGATTAGGACTTCTGATGCGTAGAATAAAAAGCCTGGTAATAGCATTGTAAAATTCAGTCACTTAGTTATCAGAATTATGATATTAAATCACATAATACACCTATATTTTTGAGATACATACACAAGTCCTTTTTTAAGGTGTGTGTCTAACATTTAGGAGTCTTTACTTCAGTGAACTTACAAATGTGTGACTTCTTAAATGTATATCATCATATCACCTTACTCGCTAATGTCAAGTAATTAGATGCTAAATACTTTTTTTCTGAAATTGCTGTGTAGTTTTTCACTTGAGCAGGAATAAACTGAGGAATAAACTAAACTTTATATTAATGAAAACAGGTGTTTTCCTTTCTTAGTTTCCAGTTTAGTTAAACTGGTGTTCTCTGATACTCCTTTTGGACCTATACAACTGTTTTACTTGAATTATGTTTTTAAGTGCCTCTGAACAGTTTGACAAACCAGTATATTTCAAGTATGAAAATTGCTGTGAACAACTGTGTCAGTTGAATTTGAAAATTGGCAATAAAAATACAGAAAGACATGTTAGTGCTAGATTTTGCTTGCCAAACTCGTGTTGTAGAAATCCTGGTGAAGTCAATGTTATGGTGTTGCCTTATTATAGTATCTAATGCGTCTGTATTAAAATTACAGACTTAATTGGTGTTCCTCTGTAGCCAGATCTGTCCCTGATTCTGCTGGAGTTCTGACCTGGAAAATGAGTATGGGATCAGGTCTAGTGCTGCTGGAAAAGAACGAACTGTACTGATAAATTATCGCTTTAAATTCAGCTACCTAGAGAGAAGGTGGTCCAGATGTAATAGCCTATGTGCATAGGAAAGGTATACCAAAGTAAATTTTGCTGTCTTCCCTATGAGGCATTAGCTCATAATGTTGGTTATTTCTGGTGTCAGTAGTACCCTATCCATAGTTTTTACTCAAAGTATTTCAGTAAAGATGTGAAATTGTGAGGTATTACCACTGTTTTCTCACTTTTCTATAGCTTTGGATTAAAGTAACTTTAAAGCAAACATAAAAAAATGCAGTAACATAAAGAATACCAGTTAATAATCCTTTTTGGTGGTGGTTTTTTTATACAACATCGTATTTCTCTGTGTATGTCATATATTCATGATCCACCTTGTTTATTTTCTATAGGTTATAGACCCAGTAGCACCTCGGTACACTGCTTTACTGAAAGATGCAGTGGTCCCAGTTAGCATTCCTGAAGCTCAAGAGGAGATGAAAGAAGTGGCTAAACATCCAAAGGTTCTCGCTTTACTCTCTTAATATTCTTATATTAGAGATCAGTAAGGTTGGAAGTACCTTGACTTGGAGAAGTCAGCAAGGAGAGTCCTGCTTTTAACTTGCTCAGACAGCATGAGATAAAACCAAGGTGTACTTGTTTTTTTCCCCACAGAATTGTCAAAACCTGGGCAACTATTGAATGTGTTGTTCTCTTAAGAGGATGTAGGAAACTGGTTTTGTAAGTGTGTAGAGTGCAGATAGACAGTGCATTGAAAGGCCTCTCTGGGAGTTTTCAGAAGAGGCGAGATGTTACAAGAATGGAGTGGTGATGCTCTGACAGTTTTTATTGTTGTTTGATACTAACCTTCATAGAGAAGTTTAAATATAAAATTTTATTCAAGCTTTATGGGTACAGTACACTGGGTGCTGCTTATCTATAAGACTGAGGAATGCAGGAAATGTTTTAAAAATAGTTAATAAAATTAGACTTATGTAGAGAAGTCCTGTATTAACCTTTTAATTCTACCAGTCTTTGAATTTTTTAATATGACTTTTAAATTAGGATAGCAAATACTTATTATCGAAAGAACTTGCTAATTTGATGCTCTTATCCAGTAAACAAAATAATACCCCTTAAGAAGGGTACTTTGTTACTGATACAATTATTTTTGGCACTACAATTAGGATGGATGCTTTCTTTTGAGTGTGGCATCTCAAATTGTACTTAAGCTTCACGGAAAGCATTCCTTAGATATCACACTTATACTGGGAAGCAAGTGAATAGTGTTGAAGTTTTGCTTCATTTATTTGTTTTTATTTTGTTGCTTTGAGTTTTCCTGTAGCCATTTCTTGTAACTGAGAGGTGGACATCTAGTTTACTCTGTTCCCATGGCAAAAAACCAAGGAAACAGGTTTTGAGCAGATGTAAGTAAGAATTGTGACTCTTTAAGAGTCAAAAAACCTGAAGTTTGATCAGATGCAAGACAGCATATTAAAACATTGATATTAAAAATGCTGCCCCTAGTATATAATTAAATAAGTACTGACCAGAAGAAACAAATTTCAAACTCCTGATCAGTTGAAAAAGTCTGAACTCCCATCTGTCTGCCTTTTTTTTTTAAAAAAAAAAGTATCTCCAATGCTGAAATGCTTTAAAGTTGAGTATTTTTAGTGTTATAAGTGACATATTTACAATTTCTGTCTTTAAAAATCTATGTAGCTGAGAGAAACTCCATATTTGTTTCCATATTAACTATATAAAAAACCAAAAATGAGAGTTATGAAATTATTTTTCAAGGCAATCTGCATAGCAAAATGGAAACTTGAGAAAATCTTACTTGGTTTTTACCTGTCAGATCTTAAAGATGTATGGACCTTAAGGAAACAGCGTATGCTGTCATTGTATTGGTGCTAGTATTTGATAGTATATAGCATTTTTTGAGTCAGAGGAACACTTGTAATACTTGTGAATTAGAAACCTGAGGGAGCTGTGGAAGAATACCATAGCTTTGTGTTACTGCTGTTGTCTTTATTCTGTCTTCATCTATTTGCTATCATAAATAAAGCAGTGTTTTGGTACTGTGTTAACTTTAGTCAGCTTATATAGTAACAGTCTTTCTTTTGAAATTAAAATCATTGACAGAATGCTGATGTTGGGTTGAAACCCGTGTGGTATGGCTCCAGAGTCCTGATCGAGGGTGCAGATGCAGAGACCCTGACAGAGGGAGAGGTGGTTACGTTCATAAACTGGGGCAATGTTATCATCAACAAATTAAACAGGTAACTGGTTTACTGGGAGATTAAATTAATTTTTGCTTTTCAGCTCTTTGTTGATTTTTTTTTTTTAAATGGGTAGCTTTGTAACAGTAAAATATTAATGTTTGTCCATATATGTCCATTCTGTGATTCTGTATATAGATATCTCCTTTGAAATGTGCCACAAAACTACATCCTAGCATAGAGCATATTTTACTGTAGATTCAGGTCTGAAATCACCAGTCAGTTCTCATACTGCTTTTGTCCCTCTCATCCAGTGTTCTCCATGTTTCTGCAGTAATATTTCCACTGTGAAACAGCTTTTTCAGACATTAAAAAAACCACCTGGAATTTTAACAACTTTCACCCTGTAACAAATAATTCGTTTGCATACTGAAAAACTAAACCTATCACAGTTTCAGAACTATTCAGAAGGGGAAGGAGACCATTAATGTCATCATAGTATCTTTGAAATGGTTGTGTTGAGACAGTGGCAGAATGGGGTGAGCTGGGATAGAGGACATAAATATGTAGAGATTTTTCTTTCCCATGTTGTTTACTGTCTCTTGATATTTAAGAAATCAAAATTAAAGGAGAACTTCAGCAGGTGTGAATACACTCTTTCATTTTCTATGTCTCCCACACTTCAAAAATTAACTCTAAACACTTGTTTTTCAGTGAATCTATTGATGGTCTGTATTATCAAATGAGAACTAATAATTTAGGCTTTACTCTTATCATTTCTGTTTTCCTGCAGAAATTCAAGTGGAAAAATTGTGTCCATTGATGCCAAGTTGAATTTAGAGAATAAGGACTTCAAAAAAACAACTAAGATCACTTGGTTAGCAGAAACTCCACGAGCCCCACTCGTTCCAGCTGTCTGTGTTAATTATGAGCATCTGATCACTAAGCCAGTTCTAAGTAAAGATGAAGATTTCAAGCAATATATCAACCGAAATAGCAAGGTAAGTTATCTTTCTGTCCCCTTTATCCACGAAGCTTAATATTTGGGGTTTTTTTTGCTATCCCTATTTCTAGTTCCTCTTTTTTTGATTTAAAGGTTTCCTTTGTCAAATAAGTAAATCATGTGCTAGTATACCTAGTTTCCATGTTTCCATTTAACCTCTCATAATTTCAAAATTAAAAATTTGGCTCACGTTTTTTCTCAGGCTTTACCTGGCTTTTACACATCTGGGACCAATAGTTTGGGTTTCTGTCTTGATACATTCTTATGACATGGCACCTTCTTGCTAGTACTTGTTCTACTGCTCTGGAATTAACTAACATTTCAACACTTCCAAATCAGAAAATCACCACTATCCTACAGTTCTACTGTAGTTCTTACTATTTCTTGTGCTCTGTTAGATTTGCACTGATTTCTTTTAACACTTGCAGCAAGAAGAACTGATGTTAGGTGATCCTTGCCTTAGGGAGTTAAAAAAAGGGGACATCATACAGCTTCAGAGGAGAGGATTCTTTATTTGTGATCAGCCCTATGAGCCAGTGAGGTAAGCTACCTAAGAATGGCCTAAGCCAGAAATTGCTTCAGCTTGCTGTGTTTTAATGTTTTCACACATGCATTGGCAAGAGTAATGTTGCCTGCAAATATTTTCCCCTTTACCGTGACCTTTCTGTGGAATATTTCTGTGGACTGGCATGGTTTTTAGCTTGTACGTTCCTACCTCTTCAAACTGTCTAAGCCAAGTACAGGGCACTTTTGGTGCACCCCAGCTAACTTGGAATTAGTAAAGACATCATGGTTTCCTTGTGATTCTAAGTATATAAATTAAAGAACATTGTTACAGAATGAAACAGGTGTTTGCTCAGTTAGAGTATGCACATAATATTTAATTGTAACAGTTCTTTAGCAAACTACCAAACAACTGAATTACACTGCATTTGAGCATAGTAATATCACATAAAGAAAGCTTGTATGTAACAGGAATCAGTGCAGATCCCCCATTATGTAAATTTGGGTAACTACAGTTGTGTACCAAGATAAACTTGCAGTTGTGCCAGAGCATCTTGTAGAAATAGTAGAACATTTATTTCAATAAATGTTTAATATGTATCTTGTATTTCCTTTATTATTGTGTTTTCTATAAATCCTTTTATAGTCCTTACAGCTGTAAAGATGCTCCATGCATTTTGATTTACATCCCTGATGGACACACTAAGGAAATGCCAACATCCGGGTCAAAAGAAAAGACCAAAGCTGAAACTGCAAAGAAAGAGGTAAACTTGTGTTTTAGAAAAGTGCTAGAAAATGTATTACTGTACAAGATTATCATGCTGAATACTTGTGGGTTTGTTTTGTTTTTTTGTAGGCTGGTTCAGCTGTGAAAGGAAAATCTGCTCCACTTTGTAATACCTCTACTCCAACCTGTGCTGTATCTGAAAGTCACCTGGTCATTTACAACAGGGTGTCTGCACAGGGTGATATAGTTCGTGACTTGAAAGCTAAGAAGGCAGCAAAGGAAGATATTGATAAAGCTGTGAAACAGTTGCTGGCCTTGAAAGCAGAATACAAAGAGAAGACAGGCCAGGATTATAAGCCTGGAAATCCTCCAGTATCTGTGACTGAACAGTCTTCAAATCTTGAGACCTGTGGTACCCTGGACAGTAAAGCCCTATATGATAAAGTAGCAGAGCAAGGAGAAGTGGTCCGAAAACTGAAAGCTGAGAAAGCACCTAAGGTGGCTGATTCATATTTTTGTGTTTGGGTTTGCATAGCCCCTTGTCCTTTGTCTGTGGAGGTGAATGGGTGCTTATGGATCGGTGTTTTCATAGCGATCATTATTTGGACTGGGCTCTGTTCTGTCAAGACTTGTGTTTACGAATACTTATCTTTTAGATAGATATGTATGACCTAAGTTTGTATTCATAAAGATGCAAGTAAATTCCTGTATTTCTTAGATTGCTGTTCTGAAATGCGGGCAGGATTCACCCCACAGCATGAGTTGATTAAGTATCCAAATCTGGTCCTTGGGGTTAAAACGTCCTGCAGTATTTATTTATTTAACTAAATATGGTCAAATTATGTGACTTCATAGGATTGACTTGTTGCTGTTTAGAACTTAAAAACAAAACAAAACAAAACCGAAACCTCAAAACCAGGAAGGAAAAAAGAAAGTAAAAATTGAAATACTACAGATATTTTTGAGACATCTGCCTGGCTGGAACTGAGCATAGAAAACATAGCTGCTAGTAGCTGTGTTCTTTCCATTCTTTCTAATGCAGAGCAAGAAAAGATGGGAAATAACACAGTTTGCCTGGTGATTAAATACTGTTCATAGTAGTGTCTTGGTGGCACCATAAAATCTAAATAAATGGGAAGATCTAAACTAATTTATTGTTATAATTTTACTTAGCACTATTAGGATTGTATATCTCTTAACAAGAGTTACTTTGTTAAAGCAGGATACTGCTAGAGAAAACTTCTCTGAACAACTCTACTAAACAGTTAAGAAAATGGAATAGGTGTGCATAAACTGCAGGTCTTTTCATAAAATTATTTAAGATGCATTTCAGAGTCTTATATCTCTATGTCTTTGTTCCTCCCTCTTTCTGCCTCTTCCTCTCTCTTTCAGGATGAGATAGGTGCTGCTGTGAAAGTCCTTTTATCACTAAAGGCAGAATATAAACAACAGACAGGCCAGGAGTACAAACCTGGAAGCCCACCTGTCCCTCCTCAGTCTTCTCCTGTTTCTGCTCTTCCATCCTCATGTCCAGTAGACAGCACATCTATGTACAACAAAGTAGCTGAACAAGGCGAAGTCGTCCGCAAACTTAAATCGGAGAAAGCTCCAAAGGTCTATTAGCAGTGGAACAATATTTTCAGTTTAGGCTAAAACCTTATTACAGGTTTTGTGAACTTAAGCAACTACTTTCAAATTCCGTGAAGTGCTCTCCCACATTCTCTTAAGCTGATGATATGGCTGACTTCATGAGTTCTGTGATAGTGCACAGAGAACCTGGAAAATAAATAAACAGGTTTTTTTTTTTACTGATACAAGATAAGTGAAACAGACTATAGGCAGTAACTTGAAAAAAGGGCTGTAACTTTGAAAGCTAGAATGGCCATAATAAATTTCGTAGTAATATAGTGGCCAGAGAACTATTTATTCAGAGTCTAAGTATTTGCTGCCATTCTCTGGTGTACAAAGTCATGGACTACTGTAACTGGAAGAAACTAAGCTGCTTAAATTGAAGATTTCATGGCACAGAAGTCAGCCCTTGCATATACTGCCTGATTTGGTTCTTTGATGTGCAACTCTTAGGTATTCTGGCTAAAAGTTTTACCACAGAACTCAATAATGACAACTTATTCTAACAAGTTAGCTCTAGAAATTTCATTACAACAGCTATGTTAGTGCCATTTGAGTGAAGTTTATGTTATCTTAGCTATTGTGTTGCAACTCTGTTATTTCTATCTTTATCTGCAACTGCTGTCTTTCCTTTCTTGCTTCAGGAACATATAGATGAAGCTGTGAAAATTCTTTTAAATCTAAAAGCAGAATATAAACAAAAGACAGGTCAAGAGTACAAGCCTGGAAATCCACCTTCAGCTCCTCCTTGTATACCTTCTTCTACACTTCCATCTTCTGTATGCTGCAGTAACTTGGCACCCTGTAATGTAGTGGATGGCAAAGCACTTCATGATAATGTAGCTGAACAAGGGGAAGTGGTACGCAGACTCAAAGCAGAGAAAGCTTCCAAGGTATAATAGTAAATAGAGAGTAAGCAATTGTAATTCTTACCACATTTTGCCACTGGGGGGAAATATTTCACCAGGTAATGATCATAATAAACTCCCTTATGTCCGGGTCATAGCTTAGCCATCAAACTTGCATGGTTTGATAATACCACACAAGGCTACTCTGATGCTGAATACTTTCTTGACTGAGATGTAAACTCTAAATTCAGCTGGTGTAGAAAGTCAAACTTAACTTCTCACATCTAGATGCATAGGCACAAGCATGGCAGATATCAACCCTGCAGAAGTTTTTAATGTATTTTACTTTTTCTTGCTGTATTTGGGACAAGTGTAAATAAAAGTGTCTAGTGTGCTGCAACAATAGCAAGACTTCAAAACCTGACAAATTCAGTGATAGCTGTGGAAAAGAACACAAGACCTGCATGTTTTCAGGAGCTGCTGTTTTTTTCTACCTATATTTCTACCTTGCAGAATTGGTTTAGGTGTTGAGTTGGTTTGTTTGGTTTGGTTTTTTAAAAATTATTTTCTAAAACAGTTTATTGTATTTTTGAGTGTCGATTCTGCTGCAATTATTAACAGGTTGTAGCTGGCCAGGTGGGCTAGGGGAACATTCTGGTACAATGTGACAGCTCTCAAACATGCTCTTTTGCTTAGAGAAGAGCTATTACTTGAGTCTTCTCCTAATTAGGAAGCCGTGTTTATTGCTAGATGGAAATTCTATTTTTTTAGCCTGAAAATCAATGCTTCTTGTCAGTTCTCTCTTTAATTCTCACCAGTATGTCTTGCTATTTGTCCTCCATATTAGGATGAAATAGATGGAGCAGTAAAACTCCTTCTTTCCCTGAAAGCTGACTACAAGGAAAAGACTGGGCAGGACTACAAGCCAGGACATCCACCAGTAGCTCAAGGTGCTTTGCCTCAGGCATCAAACACAGTACCCAGTGGTCCAGACACACCTGAAGCTAAAGCCCTGTTTAGCAAAGTAGCTCTTCAAGGAGATGAAGTTAGGAAATTGAAATCAGAAAAAGCGGAAAAGGTAAAAACATACTGTAATAAAAAATGTAATATGTGTATTTAAATCTAAAAATCTATTTTAAATTCAGTGTGATTATGGGAATTAGAAATGTACATTTAGAATAGGCAGCATTTGAATTCTGAGATCTGAAATGTACTTTTAAAATTATTCCTGTCAGATATGGTCTTTAAAATGTTAAAGCATTTAAGTTAAGCTTGGCTTTTGCAGATATTTCCCCCAGGACTGTGTGGATACCTACAATGCTATACACAGATTAATTTTATGTTTTTGATAGAGCCTTTTTATTCCTGTGATTTCTGTATAAACTTACCTTTATTTTTTTGTTCTTCAAGGAAAAGATAGATGCAGCTGTTAAGGAGCTTCTTCAATTGAAGGCCCAGTATAAGTCTGTTACAGGAGTTGACTATAAACCAATTTCTGGTAGTGGTGCTGATGACAAAGACAAGAAGAAAAAAGAGAAAGATAACAAGTCCGAAAAGCAGAGTAAGCAGCAGAAGCAAAATGATGGCCCAAAGAAAGAACTTTTGCAAGGACAGAGTGGTAATGAGCTCCCCTCAAACGGATCAGGAGAAAGTCAAGGCCCTAAAAAACAGACCAGGTAAAGATGTGATCTTTAATCTATTTGCTAGAAACCTCAACTGTTTACCACTTCAGATTTAGAATTTTACAGGTTTCTTATTTCACTTGAAAGCATGGACATTTGCAAAATAACTGTGTTAATTTTCATATTTAGCATCAAGCCAAAAGCAAATTACCGAAGTTTATTTAGGGTCAGTTGTACCTCAGCAACCTACAGAGGGAAATTCTACTTAGCCTGTAGAAAGCATAAAGCAGTTTGCACACTCTGTTACTGTGGGTACTGTTACTGTCATTGAGAACTTGCTATGTTTCATTATTTGCTTCTGTAAATGTGCTGCAATATCTTCCTCAGTATAAACCCTGGAGAAAAAGAAACACTTTATGCTTATTTCATTGTACCAGGGTTTCCAAATTAATTACTGCGAGTACCATGAGAAGTATGTAGCCCAACCCAGGGTAAGGCACTGCTGTTGTTGATGGTGGAACTCTCCAGTGATGATTGCTGTGCATCCCCTCTCCTGCTCCCACCCTTAAGAAGTTTAGGAGTCTTTCCACAGCATGTATTATGCAGGACTATTTATTTCCTGTTTCAGATACATAAATCACGTTAGAGACAGAGATGTGGTTATTTTATATAGAAATTATGCCAGAAAAATGCATTTTTTCCTCTTAAAACTTCTCTGTTTGTAGAGATATAAAATCACAGAATTACAGAATAGTAGGGGTTGGAAAGGACCTCAGGAGATCATCTAGTCCAACCCCCCTGCCAAAGCAGGTTCACCTAGAGCAGGTTGCACAGGAAAGTGTCCAGGCGGGTTTTGAACATCTCCAGAGAAGGAGACTCCACAACCTCTCTGGGCAGCTGTTCCAGCGCTCCAATAGCCTCACAGTTAAAGAAGTTTTTCCTCATGTTTAAGAGGAACCTCCTGTGTTCCTGTTTGTGCCCATTGCTCCTTGTCCTATCGCTGGCCACCACTGAAAAGAGTCTGGCCCCAAAAAAACTTTACTTTTTTCTACTGTCATTTGAGTCTGGTGAGTTTAGCATTCTTTAGAATCGTAGTTTTACTGGTTATCTTTATTTTGATGTTAAAGTGAGTTCTCAGTCTTGAACAGTGTGACTGACATTCACATGAATGGTGAATCCAAGTTGCAAATGTTTCCTGAAATTGCAGCCACTGGCTAAGTAAGAAATTTTTTAAATAAAGAGTAAAACAGCTTACACACAGGTCTGGTTAATCATAGGTTCTTACTGGAGGTGCTTCAGTTTTTTAATGCATCATTATTCATGGTGAGAATTAGAAGGGTTCAAACCCTTTCTAATAGTAGAAAAGAAACGGAGCTGTTTTTATGAAGTGCTCTTGTTCGCCAAGGTAAGGAAATACTAGCAATTCCTACCAGCCAATATGTAGTGAACTGATAGAAAAAAAATTGGGAAAAGTTAGCTTTATGAAGTAAAATTAAAATACTCTGTTCCATGCCCTCCTTTTTCTGCTCCCCTCAGAAAAAAAGAAAAAAGTTTAGGATAAATTTCACTGCTGAATGCCGTACAACACAAATCTTGTTCTTTTCTAATACCACAGGCTGGGTCTAGAAGCTAAAAAAGAAGAAAATCTTGCAGACTGGTTCTCTCAGGTAAGTGCACATCAGTTTGAATTAAGGAATTATTTCATTCTCTTAAAAATCAGTATCTGTTTTGGATTTATATCTTATCTTGTATTTATGTTTGTTTGGGGTTTTTTTTAATACAAAGTGAAGTACTTGCTCTTTTCTTTCATTGTTATGGTCTTAAATAGAAGTGCCTGGATTGAAGAGCTGAATAAATTTAGGAAGCTATAAAAAGGATGAGTGTCACCATTTCACTACCCACCCTGCCCTCCTGCCATATATATAGGATTTTCTTAATTCATATATGAATTCTTAAGACTGCAAAACTTTAGTGAAGTGATAGGAATTTCATAGAATCATAGAATGGTTTGGGTTGGAAGGGACCTTAAAGATCATCCAGTTCCAACCCCCCTGCCAGCAGCAGGGACACCTTCCACTAGACCAGGTTGCTCAAAGCCTCATCCAGCCTGGTCTTAAACACTTCCAGGGAGGGGGTATCCACAACTTCATAGGCTTGGGAGTTGTATTTCACGTCAAGATGATGAATAACAAAAGCTAGTACCTGTTGGTATGGGATGAGTTTGCTGGCTCATGAGGTTCACAGCAATCGGAGTAGAGATGATTAGTTTAGATTAGCCTACTTATGAAACAGTGTAAATAGATATAGTGGTGTACATTGCCTCTCACTAGTATAGTTTTTGCGTATACCCAAAGGAATAAAAATCTTTTCTGACATGAGCTAGAGACATTTCTTACAAAAGTGCAGTTTGTTGGTTCCTGGAAATTAGCAGCTGTCTCTTACTTGGATTCATGAAATTCAGTTTTAGTTAAGTGTTTACATTGTTCAGATCTGTTGTTAAACTTAATGTTCCTTGCTTAACTTGCTCTAGTTTTAGGTAACAAAAGCAGTCTCAAAGCATGTAGTTGATAACTTTTTGAGCACAAAGACTTTTAAATAGGAGATTTATCTTGAATTGCATGCCACACACTTGAATTACTGAATGTTATTTGTGTATTAAATTGAAATTTCAGTATCTAAATTATCTTTTGTAAAGGTGATCACAAAATCAGAGATGATTGAATACTATGATGTGAGTGGCTGTTATGTTCTTCGTCCTTGGGCTTATGCTATTTGGGAAGCTATCAAGAACTTCTTTGATGCAGAGATCAAGAAACTTGGAGTGGAAAACTGTTACTTCCCCATGTTTGTGTCTCAGGCTGCCCTAGAGAAAGAGAAGACTCATATTGCTGACTTTGCTCCTGAGGTACACTTCAAAACATTATTGTAATCTGAGTACAGGAAAATCCAACCACTTAGTCTGCAACTGAGTATGAAAGTAAGGGGTTTTTTAAACTTGTTTTGTTTGAATTTTTAATTTTTTTTTTTCTCCCTCTTTTTTTTTGCCTTCCTTTAGGTTGCTTGGGTCACAAGATCTGGGAAAACAGATCTGGCTGAACCGATTGCTGTACGTCCCACAAGTGAAACAGGTAGACCTCTTTTCATGCAGTTTGTCTGTAAAGAAAACAGTTATATAGTGTAGCTGATAGACAAGAGTCCCTTTTGAAAAGTGGAAACACATTTTTCAGAATGTTTTCTATAACTTCTTATCAAAATTTCCTAGATTTGGCAAATGCCACAACACTGTATGTTTCCTTAAATGGACTTCTCCAGGAAATGTACACTGGGCATTTTTCCATTCATATTCTGTAGACTGGCTTTCTTTCACTGAAAAACATGTTTGGTTGGTTGTTTTATATTGTTTATAAGAAAATTTCTCATCTCATAATTCACTTCTGTTTTGCATGTACTTTGATTATAGCTGTGAAACTAGCTTTTACTAAAATTTCCTCTGAGTAATTTAAACAAACATTTTAAGACCTAAGGCTGGATGAGTTTTTAATTGAATCAGGTATGGTATAGCATCCTGAAATCTTGAGGTCAGCGCATTTCTGTTTATGAACCTAGAGGTATTTACATACTCTTAAGCCAGTGACTCAAATAGAATGTCATTAGATATTAAGCTTTGGATTGTACTTTGACCAGCAGCAAGCAAGCTACTTGGCAGAGATGCAGCATGAAGTGAAAGTACTCCTTTCAGCGAAAATATGTGTTAAGACAAAAAAATGTGTTTTAAAGAGAATTAAACATAAAAGCATAGTTCTCACAGCAGAGAATGTTAAGCTTATATGTAGCAAAAAGAAAGATTTGGCATAAACTGGCAGTATTGTGCAGAAACCCAAGGCTGCTTTCTTTTTACAGTCATGTATCCTGCCTATGCAAAATGGGTGCAGTCCCACAGGGATCTTCCTATCAAGCTTAATCAGTGGTGCAATGTTGTGGTATGTCTGTGCACGATTTCTGAGTAACTCTTGTATTGTAAGTGCAATGTAGGACAATTATTCTCTGTAGACATAGCATGATGCTACTGATCACAGCACCTATTTTTTGGCAAATCTATGAACGTGGTTTATGTGATTTGTTTTTCTCACTGTTTTTAATATAACACAGTCTATCAATGTATGTTGTTAGTTATATTGTTTAAGTGGAAATCTGTGGATAGTTGACTTTTTATCTTTATTCAGAATTTTCTATTATTTATTTATAAACATTATTTTTAACAATAATTTGACACTTTAGTGTTAATCATGATGTTCAGGTTTTTTTATTTCCTTCCACTCCAGCGCTGGGAGTTCAAACATCCCCAGCCTTTCCTTCGCACTCGTGAGTTCCTTTGGCAAGAGGGTCACACAGCATTTGCAACATATGAAGAAGCAGCAGAGGAGGTAAAACCAAATGCGCTGGTGCTTTTGCTTTCAGAAAGTTACCTTGCTCCATAGCAAGACAAACAGATCTTTTTACTAGGACCTTGTAGAAATCTGTCCCCTTTTCTTTGGGAGACCTCATGAAAAATGCCAAGTGTACTAGAACCCATCTTTTTTCTCAGATGTAACCTATGTCTGAGGCTTTAGTCTCTTCAAACAATATGGGGAGTTTGAAGAGTGTGATATGTAAAGAATGCTTTCCTTAAAAATTATTTTCCTTAAAAATCTAAATAACAGGTTCATATGTTAACTGCTAGAAATGTTAACACTTCCTTTGCCCAGAAGACATGTTTCATTGAATATCTGGGTGTATCTTTCTTTACTTAGCAGATATTCAGACTTTTAGGTGGAAACTAGAGGTCAATGTAACCATTGCACTGGCATTTCTGCAGTGACTCTTCTTGTTTTCTGTCATGGTTTATAGTTGTTGCCATATGATTCATAGAAGATAACAGCCAAAGTTTAAAGCAGTTGAAACAATCTAATTTTTTTAATCACAATCTTGACTAAGTGTTACGTTTTTAAGATTTTAGACTCTGTCATATAAAAATATTTCCTGATTTAGCAAATGCAAAATACTGAGTAATTCTTAAAACAGTATGTTCATCATAGGTGATGCAGATACTTGATTTGTATGCTCAAGTGTATGAAGATCTCCTAGCAATACCTGTTGTGAAAGGAAGGAAGACTGAGAAGGAGAAATTTGCTGGAGGTGATTATACAACCACTGTAGAGGCATTTATATCTGCCAGTGGAAGAGCTATCCAGGTATTTATCTGTTAGAAGAATATATTTTTCAGTAAAAACAGTAAGATGGAAACCTTGCACTGATGCTTGATAGACTTAACTTTCTACTGAGTAGAATTTTCTGTGTGCAACTGTTTCAGGGAGCAACGTCACATCATCTAGGGCAGAATTTCTCAAAGATGTTTGAAATTATATTTGAAGATCCTAAGAAACCAGGAGAAAAACAGTTTGCTTATCAGAATTCCTGGGGCCTTACAACTCGAACTATTGGTGTAATGACAATGATTCATGGAGATAACATGGGATTGGTGCTACCACCTCGAGTAGCCTGTGTTCAGGTGTGTAAAACTGCTGTTTTATTTCCTTTCCTGTCCTGGAAATCATGAGCATTTCATATCAGGCACCTGGAAGACTTAACATAGGATAGGAGCTGTCTACTTACACAGCATGCTGTATAAAGCTAATACAAATCATTAGGGTTCTTGTAGTGGACAAGCTCCCTCCCTTTAATAGTCCATCCATTTAAAATAATTGTATCTGTATTGTTTGGATGAAAAGGGAAATGTGTCCTTTACTTCTGAGAACTTAAAAGAAATCACTGGGATATAGGGCCACAATAAATTTTAAATTTTTATAATAACTAAGAGGTAATTTTTTTATAAAGTTACATACATGTGATGTTATATTGCAGGTTGTAATTATCCCCTGTGGCATCACAAATTCCCTTTCTGAAGAGGACAAAGAGGCTTTGTTGAAGAAATGTAATGAATATCGTAATAGGCTGCTTAGTGTTAATATCCGTGTACGGGCTGATTTAAGAGACAACTATTCACCTGGTTGGAAGTTCAACCACTGGGAACTCAAGGTACATTTCTTTCCAGGAAGTGTTTTGAACCTTATATGTGGGTGGTATGTATGAGACATGTTATGCATTCCCTGTCTTCTGAAAGCAAATATTTTCTCTAAATGAAGAATTGCTGCCTGATAATCAGTGATCACTTTCATTAATAAATGAAGAAAATATATTTTCTGAGACTTGCTGTGTTTGCTAGGATTTGCATGTCATGCATGAATCCATATTGGGAGACTTAAAATAAAATTAGGTTTATCAAGGAGGCACAGCATGGGGCAAACTTGGTGTTTTTTATAAAATCTACTAATGTGTCCAGCATAATACATAAATTGCATCTTAAGGCTAATTGCAAACAAAGTGCACTTGTTTTATTGAGTACTGATAAGGTAAAAAATACAAGGGTACTGGAGTAAGTACAAGAATGAACTGGAAAGTATTTTGCCTTATGTACTTTTCAGTTTAGCAGATTTCTCATGTTACCTCCAAAAAGAGCCAAGTCATTGGTACTTGTTTTATAATGTCTGGTATTAGTTCCATTGCTCGCTCTTAGGAAGTCATCCTACATGTCCATTAGGCATCCTGCTTCCACTGGAAAGTAGTATTGCAATTAGAAATATTAGATACTTTCTGATGAGTTTTAATTATGCAGACAGCTTTTTTTTTATATCATAAACTAGAATGTTCAGTTTAAATTGCTTGTTAATAACAGTTTTGAATAGCTTTTTATGTAGCTTTGCAGTAGGAGTAGATTTTTCACCCTTCAGACAGATATTACTATATTATTCATATTTTTAGCATAAATAAGGAGGGGGAGGTAAAGGGAACCATTTGGAAGCTGCGAACTTGAAGAGATTCCAGAGTACAAAATGCTTAGAAAGCTTGGGTAAATGTCTTTGATTCTCCTGTTCATCTGTTGAACATTGTAGAATGTTTTTAGCTTTTTAGCTTACTGATTACATTTTCCTTGGGGCAAAAAAAAACTGCAACAAAAGCACCCACCAAAATGCATTTGCACTTAGTCTCTTCATTTCCCATGAAATAATGTGTACAGTTTGGAGACACATGTTAGCAAGATGTAGAGAAAATAAATTAGACTCAGTAGACTCTTAACTGACTAGTAAAATGGAAACTCTTTGTCTAATAGTATATGGGAGATGAGAAACTCCATGGTTCTTATCACCGAAGTTTATGAAGCATAAAAGCTTTACATAAATGAAGCAATTATCTGATTGTAGTCAAATATTCTGTGCAATAAATTTTGATATTAGGGCTATATTTAGCAGAACTTTTGCTATTTGCTGTTCATACTGTTGAAAGTGTTCTGTGAAAACAATTAGGAAGTGTTGGTAGATGAACTAGAACATTAAAATGACTATAGAAGTCTTAATAATTCAGACTTTAAAAATCTGGCACTAACTGGAGTAACTGTTTTAGTGTAGTTTCAGTTGTGCTTTAACTGTCTTACTGTTACTTGCATGATGGCACAGATGCAGTCTCCAAGCTAGTGCAGCAAGGTGGGAACGGGGTATAATGCACAAATGAAGACAGTGTGGATGGGAAAGACAGAAATGCATAAAAGCAGTGGAATATATGTTGATTTTTTTCAAATAAATTTAAATGTGTAAAGTGGTTCCATATTAAGACTGGGCTTCAGGGGGGAAAAAAAAAAATGAGAGAAAATGAACTCTTCTGAGAATGACTTATTCATCATAACTTCTAACTTTTCTTTAATGAAGGGTGTTCCAGTCAGAGTTGAAGTGGGACCACGAGATATGAAGAGCCAACAGTTTGTAGCTGTTAGAAGAGACACAGGACAGAAGCTGACCTTTTCTGAACATGAAGCAGAAGATAGACTGAAGCAGATTTTGGAGGAGATCCATGCTAATCTTTATAGCAGGTAAATTAAGAGGTACAGTAAATGGCTGTGCTAATCACAGATGCCCTTTACCTGTCAGAAGAATTTCTCATGTTATTAGTTTATCTGTGGAGAAAGACAGGTTAGGCCCATAATTTTCTTAATTTCATTTTTCTGCCTCTGAAACCTGTTCACATACAGTGATGGAAGTTTCCTATTGTGCTCATGAAACAGAATGTTAAAGGTTGTGAATTTATTTTAAGAAATACTTCTGTGAATTAATGTGAAGTATTAATAAACAAATATACCATAAATAGTTTATGGAATAATAATACACAAGTTTCATTCCTGAAAGATGTTTTGGTAGGGAATTTTGAAAGATACAAAGTTGTTGGAGAAACTTTAGTAGTTGAAGTTCTATGTTCAGAAGTGTATTTTAAGATGCTTTATCCTATTGGCTTTCATAGGATTGTTTTCTTATAAGCAGTCAAGTGCTTTTGGAACTGTTATTTGCACTTACTGCATATGCCAAAATCCCTTGCATGTCTGTCATTCCAAATAGTTGTTTGTAAGCACCCTGAGAAACAACAGGGTGCTGAGCCAGCACTGTGGCAGATGAATTTTCCTACTTTCTTCCATGGTGATCAGAGTTGCTTACAAGCAGAATATTTGTACCGAGTTAAAAAGCATTTTAAATAAAAAGCATTTTAAAATGCTATTTAGATTTAGAACATAATTAAAAAAGAAAAAAATCTACATCTATAGTACGTACCTGTTTCTATCTACAGCTGATGAGTATTGAACTGACATTTACAGCAGTGTGAATTAACACGGTGAAATGTGCAGCGACCTGGAGAGCAGCCCATTGGCAATTACTCAAAATTTTATCTCTGAGAGCAGAAGTGGTAGAGAGACATAACCTGATTAGGAAGATTCAAATGAATATATAGCTTCTCTTGTAACTTTTTGCTTTGACTGACGCTGAAAACTTAGTTTATTTGGCCGGTGACGTCATGTGCATAAATCTGCCCTGACTGAATTTTTTTTTTTCCTTTTCTTAGAGCTTCTGAGGACCTAAAAAGTCATATGGTGGTGGCCAATACTATGGAGGACTTTCAGAAAGAGCTTGATTCAGGAAAAGTAAGGAAATCTACTTCATTTTATCCCCATAAGTGCTTTTACACACTTTCTGTCCCTTACAAATAATCAGGGGCTAGAAATTTCAAAGCTTACATATAAATACTGTTGTGATTTTTATGGAACTCTCCCCTCAAAAGCAGATGAAGCCTCTCCTGTAGAGCTGCACAAAAAGAAATTAGCTTTCCCAAAATTTCTGATACATGTTTGTCTCTTCTTTTGCTAAAATACCATATTTACTAAATGTGGTGTTTCTGGCTATCACCATTCAAAATTTAGTCCCGTGCCAGAGGTGAGGGGGTGTCTTGAAGTGACTTACAATGCTGTGGTTTGGTGGTTTGCATTTAGAGTGTTACGTTTTTATCAGAAAGTGCTCTTCAGAGAGATTAATATAAATATTTTATTCAGATTAAGATAAACTTACTGTCATTATTCTAATGCAAACAGTCAAAAGCACTTGTCAAATCTCGTAATAGAGTCCAAGTAAGAGGTTAAAGTACATGCTATTTACGTCAAAGTTTTGCCTTTATGACCTGAGTAGAAGCCATTGGGTTCATTGAGAGTTACTACCAGTCAGAAGCCTCGCTGGGTTGATAGTAAGAATAACCCATAACGTGGATGATTGAGCTGTACTCATCTAGAGATCTATGAAAATTTTAAAGTTCTATCAAAGTATTTCAAGTTTAGATGAGAAAGTAAGTCTTTAGTAGAAAATTGAGCTGCTGCTGCTGCTTCTTCAGAGATCCAGTGACAGAAGTTCTTAACCCCAAAATTCTGTCACAAACCTCCACTTGTGAAATTATTCATGTATTCAGATAAATGTGTTCAAGTAGTAGGATCCCCAGGATCAGTCATTAAGGCTGTGTTTATAAAGAGACATCAGGAGGTTTTTGTGGGCCAGTGAGATCTACTCTGAAAATTTTAAAATTTCTGATGGAAAATGCACAAGTGCCAAGAATTCATAGTGCTTTTTGTTAACTTCAAAAATAATTTTAAATTATTCTTGGTTAGGCTTGACCTTCCATCACACTCTTTTCTTGCATTTCTATTGGACTTAAATTAAATTTATAACAAGATTTAAAGGAATAATTATTAATTTCAGAGGAGAGACTGATTTAGCACGCTTATGAAGTTGAGGAATAGAGTTTTTAGACATTTGGTGCATAGGTGCTATTATAGTAGTACTGTTTTATTTTCCTCTACAAAACTAAATACAAGTGTGAAATATTCTGTTTCCAAACAGCTTTGGGCCCTTCCTACTGACTGCAAAGTGTCATTTCCTTGGTGCACATGTCTCTAAAGGATCTGATGATTCTAGTGGTAGCTTTAAAAAAACAAAAATCTTTAGTCTTTGCTTAACAAATAATTGTGCTCTGCACGTACGTTCAGCTAGTACTACTGCTGTCATGCATTGTGATTTCAAGATGTGCCATCATGTATCTTTCACTTCTGAATTAAAAAAGCACTCTGAAACTATGCTTGACTGTCTTCAAGACAAAGAAACAGTTGAAGAAGACATAAGCCCTTAAAAATCTTAAGAGATGCAGTAAACTTGTATATAAGAATAAACTGAAATGAAGAGTCAAGCTCATTCCAAGAGCAGGAATGGAATGTGAAGCTAATTCTGTATTTGTACATGAACATAAATTATTATCCTTTAATTTTGATGAAATACTATAGAACCCCTTTTCTTCTCCTAACACAGAGGTTCCAAATGATACCCTCTGCCTATGGAGAGGGTAAAATGCCTGATCTTCAATGTCTGTACACTAAGAATATAAATTTGGTGAAAGAAAGCCACAGATGAGCAAACCTTACTCACAGTTTGGATAGAATTATAATGATTCTGAGGGCTGACATTCAGTAACTGTTGTTGCCCTCAGCTATTAGCATTACCTGAGTGCTCAAATGTGTGTAGGGGGTGTATTGTTAAAAGTAATCCTACTTTTTAGTAGTAAACAATGTTCACTGTGAAAGTTCATTAAAAATGGGAAAAAAAATCAGTAAAATGGAATATAAAACTTGGGAAAAGAGATTTGCTACAGTAGCTAAGAGCAGTACTGAGAAGAGTGTATGAGATTATAATTTCAAGTTTACTTTCTCAGTTTTCTTCAGTTAAGCTAACTGAAGAAAACATCAGGAAAATACACACCACTGTCCCCAAGAAAAATGTGCTGTTGGCAATTCTATTTTCTAAAATACGTGTGTCCTTGCCTTATTCAGAAAATATGAAAATTCATAGTAATGGAATTAGAAATGGAAACTTTATTAGGAAAGCTCTGTCTTGCAGTATGTAAGCAAGCTTTGGTTCTGCAGTCTAGAAGTTTTAAACTTTTCCTGAAAAGCAGAGTATTTCTGTAGAAAACAGTATTTATCCTTTCCATAGAAGGAAGATATATTGGGTTAAAAAAATAAAATTGGCACTCTGACTTGATTTAAATACTGCTTTGGGTTTATGTGTTTTTTTCTGTGCTCCACTAAGGAGGGATGATTGTGCTTATCTGTTTCTTTGATGAGAAAGAGCTATTAAAATTCAATTGTAGCAATCAGAACTTTTCCCACTTTGAGTGTATATGAGATCTTAAGCTTTAGGAATCTTCCAGAAACAAGGATCAATTTTTTAGATATATAACAGTTTGTTTTATTCTCTCACACTTTCCCTCCCCTCCCTTTCAGATTGTACAAATCCCTTTTTGTGGGGAAATAGAATGCGAAGATTGGATCAAGAAGACCACTGCCAGGTAAAATGAAACTGAACTGAAGAGTATCTATCAAGATAAAAATCAAAATGTTTTTAATATAAAGCAGGACTGTAAGATGCCTCCGGGTATAACGGGTATGACACTAATGTGCAGTCCCATAGTTCTGAAACTTTCATATTAATTAGTGTGCTTGTGAGATTTTATGTATAACACACTTCACTGCACCTTTATTTTTAAATAAAAGTATTTATTTATGAGTATACTTTCATTTCAGGGATCAAGATCTTGAGCCTGGTGCCCCCTCCATGGGAGCAAAAAGCCTCTGCATACCTTTTCAGCCTCTTCGTGAACTACAGTGTGGGGCAAGATGTGTCTGCGGCAAAAACCCTGCGAAGTTTTACACCCTATTTGGTCGTAGTTACTAAATTACAGTGAAAGCACCTTCTCCTTTATCTGTGAATTGAACTTTTTTTAATAGAACTGAAATAGCGCCCAAACCTAATCAGTTTTGTGACTTTTTAAATGATTAAAAAACCAAAGCCATAAACCATAACCCCCCCCAATTGTCAGTCATAGGCTAGCAGTAATTCACAGAGTTTTCTGTAAACATCTCTAATAATAAACATGTATTGTGAGCTGTATTATGCTTTGGTGCTGTTTTTCCTGTGTTGCTAAATTGGGAGGATAGGTATCCTTTGCTCCTGTCTTTTTTTCCACTTTGGTGCATATATTTGCTTGTACATTGAGAAAATGCCCGAAAGATTGGAGAGAATGTCATAAACGCTCTATGGTACAGTTTATTGTAACTTGACAGATAAAACATCTGCTTTTAATTTTACCTTCAATTTTTTTTTAGTTTTTAGTACAGACTTGCTGCTAACTTGTAGGCATGCTAAATGCTGTCCTTTTTGAAAACTCCCCCTAGAGCCAGGTGTTTCAAGGAATATTTTCACCCCATTGTAAAACAAGTTTGAACGGCTATCTTAGATTAAATGCCACATTGTTAGCAAGATTCAGGTAGATGCCATTTCCTGCAGATATTTTTCAAACCCCTGTTTCTCTTATCTTATAAACTGGCATTTATAACTGTCTCGCAGTGATACTGCAATGAGTAATGCAAAGGCAATCTGAAGAGAGGTATTTTCGGTGCTAAAGATTTTAGGCTGTGGTTGTATCTATAGCATGTTTCAGAAAACCCTTTTGCCTTTCCTGCACTTCCTATGTGCTGCTTTAGCAGAGAAGGCTGGATGTTGCAGATTTACAAAATTATTTTGAAAATAAAATTACTTCCACTCTGAGCATAGGATTGACTTTAAAAAGAAAGTGAGATACCCCTGGCACAAAATAACTTTTGGATGACACCTGTTTAATTTGTCACTTTTTTCTTCTGCACATTGGAAGGCTGTCTACATAAACCCCTTTCCTTGAAAAGAGTTTAGCAAAAACTTGGCAATTAAAAAGTTGGACCAGTAAGATCCTTCCCAGACTTTCTGGCAGAATACTACATGACCACCTGTTTCCAAAACCCTATTTTTACGTAGCATCAATAGTCTAAAAGTCTTAAGCATACAAGAGACTTACAGTGCTATTCCCAGATCTTCACACTTCTCTGCTTTTCAAAAGCATGCAAAATGTTTACTTTTGTCCAGATTCCTATGGTCAGCCTTCCTAGTCAAAATTTTGTGTATTAAATTTGAACCAGTGGCCTGTCCAATTTAGGATCATGCACCTTGTGATAATACCCCAGTTCTTCACAGAAAAGTGTGCAAATTATTAAATATTTCAGATCAGCTTGCTTAGAGTGCTTGAGAACTTGGAACTTCTCTGTAATATTCCTTGGATGATGGTTAGTTCTGAAGGGTTTGCTTCAGTTGCATCTTAAAATCCTCTATCTTGTATCCATCTTCCTAGATATTTTCTCAGTCCATAAAGTCTCAGGGGTAGTAATGAGGAAAGGATTTGGGGACTGAGAGGTCAGTGCATGCATTCTTCTTTCCTTTTCAGCTGACATACCAGAAGAGTGGCCCTAAGATCTTTCTATGGTATGCTGTCTCTAACATTGACTGGAATTAAACAGTGATGTTTTCCCAGCCTCAAATGATGAGTAACTAAGACTAGTCTTCAGAGGTATTGGCTGCTGCAGGACTCTCATGCTGGGGGAAGGGGAGAGGCAGTAACCAGCAGCTTCAGTGTCATCAGGCATGAGTCAGGATCGTGCCAAGATTTTTTGACAGAGCAAAACAGATTAAAAAGAACAGACAAGCACTTTCAGCTCCCATTGAAACACTCTACAATGCTGATATTTTAAAAATGGGATGTGGAAGCTGTTAATAGCACAGAACAAAGGAAAGGCAAAATTAAATGCAGTCTCTAACACTGCTGCAACCTTATCAGTTTGAACAAACAGCCAACCTTCAACCATTTGACTGGATTAAATTAATGAGTAAACATGTTGACAACACTGTTCTTAGAAATGAGTTGCTCTCAACCTACAAATGGGTTTGTTTGAAGCCAGAGATTTCACAGAAGGCCAGCTCATTTTTTTTTTTTTTCCCTTTTTTTTTCTTTCTTTCTTTTCCCCAGCATATTTCTTCCTGATCATAGTAGGGCTTGAAGTGCCTGGAATGTGGATGACTCTCCTGCAGCTCTCTCTGTGGTGATCTTCTGCAGAGAGGCTAATGCCTGCCTGGGAGAGACACCTCAAGTGTGAAGTCTCCTTTCGCCAGAAGCACAATCTGGGCTATCTGTAAAGCATGAAAGAAACATCCATACTCTTAATTATACTGGGATAAAACCTTTTGGACTCGTAGTAGATATTGAATCGGAATAATACACTACAGTTGGTTAAATGATACTACTTTGTGTTTATAACAGAACTGCAAATCTCTTAGTATTCCTTAGTTTTTATAGTTGTATACTGATAAATTTGGCTTAGATAGCATGGTGAGGTGTGATGTAGGGGAACTGCCTTAACGTGGTGCTGCTCCCTATTGACAAAATAGAGCACACGCGAGCATTTTAGCTCTGCTGCAAAGGGAATGCTTCATTCAGCTCGAGCTCTTGTTTTGGTAATCAAAATCTCGTGTCAGGCAGGACTTTTGAGAGCTCTGAAGTTTGGTCTTGATCTGTTACCACTGAAAGGAGAATAACTCTTGAAAAAAATCCCAATTTTTCATGCTCTGTAGTTCAGGTAATAAAGTAATTGAACATTATTACAAGAAGGAAGAAAGCACCATACATATAGCTGGAATAGAAGTAGTAACACAGATGGGAGATGATGAAGAGGAAGAAGGGCAAGTACCAGTTTCAATGTTGTAATTAGTTCTACTAATTCACTCTACCGGGGCTAGTGGTGTTCTTAAAATGGGGGCAGGAGGGGGTGCACGGAACCCTCAAGAGTTGCAGCTGTAGTGTGTGGGTAGACAGATGAACGAATGTTAAAAATTACATCTGTTGGCAGGCAAGGCTTCTAACAAACTGGACTTTAAACATAAATATTTTGGCTGTTAAAACCCTGTGAGGGAAAAAAAATAAATGAAAATTGGGGGTGGGTGTTTGAGTTTTTAACCTAAAGTTAATTCACCTTGGGAAGTCTAAGGCCAGTGGAGACAGTTGGTCAGCTCGGGTTATCAGTATTATTATCTTATCTCTCTGTGGCTGTACTGAATGTAATTTCCTTCCGTTTTATCTTGTAACTAACTGTGTTTATATATGTACACAAATGGGCATTTCAAACAAAAAAATGGATCATAAACTTTTCAAGGAAGGCACCTGGTCTGATCATCCATATTGCCTAGTGTGCTATTAGCAGCTGGATTTCCTTCACCATGGTTTGTGAGTGTGCATAAACCATGCACATACTCAAGAGCTTAACAAGTGCTACAATGAGTGACAAAAAAATGTTACTGCTTCAGGTTCTTACTCTGTTCCAGAAATGACGCCAAGTACAAGCTAGGACTTCTGCAGCTCTTATTTCCCCCTTAACTTCTGGTTGTGCTTTCCTCAAATCTGACTCTTCATTGCAAGCGTATGAGGAATACGTTGGGATTTTGAGATAGGCAGGGTTTTCTAAATGAGAAATAAACAATGCGTTCGGGTTTATTGTTGAAGCTCAGCTTCCGTGTCTACTGGCTGTATATTTAGAAAATGGCCTCCAACTTTGCTCCATTTCCATGGGCAATGTTAAAATGTGTCAAAAGTACAAGCAGTTGAGAACTCTAGGTTGCTAAAATGGAAGATCAATTCAGTTGTCTTTGTAACTTGCTCTATGGACATGTTCAATAGCCCTCACAGGCAGGTCACGTTTACCATTTCCTTAAAAACAATGTCCACACAACATAGCTTTCAAGTATCTTCTTCCACAGGCCTGTATTAGTATTTTCTCAGTACTAGAGTCACTGGCAACAGAAATGGCTGAAACACACATCAGGGGAGAGTTTTATGCAAAAGGAATGACTTCTCTAATTGCTTAAAATTCTGAGCCACCTTCTTATGCTCTCCTGTCTAGGCCTTAATCAGCTTTTTTAGGACTGTGCCATTGGGTCGAGTAGCAAGTGCTGGTGCTCCCAGTAGTGTCCCTTGGTTTATTTTTGGTTTTGTAGAAAAAAAAGCTTCCTGAGGGTGGAACCCCTACAGGACTGGAGCCTCCAGGCTGCCTTCACATGAGAAATCTTGCTAAACTGCCCTTTAAACTGATTTATTGCTTTACTGCTTCCTATAAAAGCAGCTCCCACATGTGAGCAGCGCTGACAGGTGAAGGGCAGAATCACAGGCAGCGAGTTGCTCCTCGCACAGCTCAGTCTTACAGAACCTCAAAAAAGAAGAGAAATGGGTCGCTACTCGGGCAGGAGCAGCAGGCTCATCCTCATGTGCGTGGTCAGCCTTGCACTTTTTGCTGTTGAGATCTCAGTAGCCTATGTTGGCAATTCTCTTTCCTTAGCTTCAGATGCCTTTGCTGTTCTCTCTCACTTGATCTCCATGATCATCGGTTTGTTTGGCGTTAGGTTCAGTCGCATCAGATGGCACAAGGCTAACACTTTCGGCTTCAGCCGGGCAGATGTGCTGGGAGCTTTTGGCAACTCTGTTTTTGCCACTGCTCTGATGTTTAGCATCTTCGTTGAGGCAATCAAGAGGTTTATCAATCCTCAGAAGACTGAGAAAGCACTGCTCGTCCTCATTGTTGGGATTGCGGGTCTGTTTTTCAATGTGTTCAACTATGTCATCTTCCTGGACTGCTGTTATTGTCATGCACCCCAAGGAGACACCGAAACAGGTAAATAACCTAATGTGGTTGCTCAGCGTTCCCAGCCCTCTACGCTTCTGCTTAGTGACTTTTCTAGAGACTATTTTACTACTTTGAGATGGTTGAGTAAAATGTTGTAGTTCTCTTCATTCTTTTGTTAGCAAGGGTAATGGATTTTATGTCTGAATGTTTCCTGCTTATTCTGCAAGGCAGCTATCACCACGTGTGTTTCTCAGTAAATAATGTTTAAATAGTGTATGCCTTGACTTTCTAAAGAGTACAGTGATCTATAAGAGAAATTTTCTCCCTAATCCACTGGTTGGCCAGACACAGGACAAAGTGTACTACCACCCTAAAGAGATACTTATGAGGAAATACCTAATCCTGAAATACTAATCATCCACAATCAGTAACTCTCCATACTTTAGTAATTGTGCTGTAATTATTGTCAAGGACGTGGTTATCTTTTGAGAAATGTTTACAGTTTGTACAAGACAAAAAAATAGGTAAGGGCAAAAGGAGAGTCTCAGCCTTCTTCGATTTGGGGGTAAAAGACAACTTTTTTGGGAATATTTGAATGCTGACCAAAAAATCTGTGAATGCAGAGCTGAAGTATTCTTTTCTGATGTTTGTTAACCTGTGCTTTAGAGAGGGACAGGGTAGAAACAGTGATACTCTCTACATAAATCTTTTGCAGGAGGTTCTGTGAATGCACAGAGGTCCAGCCTTTCAGTTCATTTGTCTTAGCATAGTATTTTAAAATTTCTACATTTGGGAGGAGGGATGTGGGCTGTTTATTTAATTCCTGCAGAACATACCTCACTTTATTTGACATAGGATACATGTTCTTTCTCTCTCTGTACGTGTATACACACATACAAACATATTTCTTAGAAATATTTCAGTTGGGATGGGAAACAGACATTTGCAAAGCATTAACTGGACATCCTGGGGCAAAGCTGAGAGAACCCATCTAACAAAGCAGCTGCTATTATGTACTGTTCTAGGTGAGGTAAGGTACACCTTATATTTGACTTTCAAGCTGGGCAGGTTTTTGGAGAGTGTCAGGCAATTAGGAAATTAACTTAATGTCAGCTGTGTAGGTAAAAGCCACTATCACTGAATTTCCAGGATCCTGCGCCTAACAGCTTTCTGGGACAACACAGCCATCCCTCTCCGTCCAACAGACTTGTGTCCAAATACCTGCCAACTCCACTTTGCTTTCAACTGAATTTCGGTTGCATAAGTCAGGGATGAATTTTGTACCATCCCATAAACACAGTGGTAGATTTATTGGTGGTTTTGCCTCTCTGTTTCTGGTATGGTGAATCTTTTCTGCAGTAATGCCTACAAACAAGACAATGCCATTTTATACTGTAGAAGGAATGTTCCTTTCTTCTGGACTTGATTTTATAATCCCCACTTAGGTAAAATTTCCCATTTATTTCCTCTAATTCTCTCTATATTCAACCTGAATTTGTTACAATTCTTTTAAAAGAAATGTTATTCCTGAAATTGCTGTACTCTGAAAAGTATACTTATATGCTTTATATACATTTTATGTATATATTAAAAAAAAACCCCACAAACCATGATGAAAGAGGGATTCCATCTCTTCCTCTGGGCATCCTGTGTATGAGGAAAAGATACTCTCTTCTGGAGATGGAAATCAAAGCAAATTTTCTAGTGCATCAGAGCCACTAGCAATTCAAGTGGATGGACATGGTCTTTGAATCCTGCTGGTGCAATCCAGCTGTCCATAGCCAATACCCTCAGTGACATGTGAGCAATCTCCTGACACCAGTGACGGTTGGCTGGAAGGTAAAGGTTTGTAGAGTAGCCTCCTACCTCTTAAGCTTTCCAGGGAAGCCAGAGAGCTGCCTTCCAACCTCTGTTCCTCCAGTACGGAATGGATTTTAACAGCCCTCTCCTTTCTTGTATGTGATTGTTTGCATCACTTTGAAAAATACAAAGCAAAACATAAAAAAAAAATCTAGTGCTGTACTGTGGGTGCTGAGGGCAGGGGGAATATCTCAATCTACTGAAGCAAATTCTTCCCTGTGTATTAGTGCCACTATTAATCACAACAGCCAACAGTTCATTCCTCATTCCTCTGTTGTGTGGTCTACAATCAGGGATGGAAAAATCAGCTGGTGGGTTTCCTGGGTGTTGCTGACAGTGAGCCATGCCTACAGCGAGCATTGCTAGCCAAGTCTGAGATCCAGTGGGCACAGAGGGTGGTGTTTACAGGTGCCAACCCAGTTCTCCATCCTTTTAACTTGTTCTGCTTCTATACTCCTCACTGTGCTCATTGCAACCTCCATCGTTCTTGATGAGCAAGTATAAATTTGTTTTTCCAAGCCGCGATCCCTACCTACCAGGCAGACGCAATTTCCATCCTCCACCCATCACTGGGTTTGTTTTCCTCTCACCTCTTACTCTTCTGTCCCTCCCTCTTTTTTTTCTGGTTCTTGCTACCCTTTTGCTCAGTGTCTGACCCCCTGAGTCTTCATCTACTGCCTTCTCCCTTTGCCTCTCTCTCTAGATCGTTCAAATTCCTGTCTGTCCTCTCTGCCAGCTGTAAGCACCCACCTCCTCCCACCAGGTTAAATTAAGGTCTCTCTGTCCTCTAGGTCCATCTTTGCATTTGATTCAGGCAGTCTAGTTCCCTGTGCTACGTTAACACTAAGAGGAGAGGTCAGCAAGAGTACGGGGAGGATGTGCCCCCGTTGTTTCTTTTGATGCTGGCCCAGAGCAGCTATTACAGGTATAAAATATTTCTACACTCTAAAGGAACTGCTGTGTAGAGGTACTTGGGCCAGCTGGGCTATCCATAGCAGTGTGGAGGGCAGCACAGGTTAGTTATTGCTTTGACTTAAAATCCAGGAAATACTCGTTAAAACATAGAAATATTAAAGCTTCCCCAAGAAACTTTTGCCAGAAGTTAACATTCACAAAATGCTTTTCTTTCTGTTGCTGTTGGAAATTACAGAGGAGCTTTAGCCAAAGTTTTCTGACAGCTTTGAGGCCTTGTATCTTATGCAGAAACTTTTGGCAAAAAAAATGAAGAATATGGAAAAGTAATAAGCAGCTGAAAAAAAATAAAAATCAGGGTTTTATAATAAATACCAGGCAACTTTAATACTGGCTATACCCTTTATAGTCAGTCATAAAAACACAGAAGCCTGTTTTACTGCATACAGAGATCAGCTTACTCTTGTTTCTGTAGTTCAGTGTAATTGTTTCTTCTACTCATTTATATACAGTTTTAAACTGTTAGGGGGACCACAGTTTGAAAAACATCATTTTAGTCTGATTATAGTAATTCTCTGTTGTCTTGAGAAAATGAATAAAGTTTTAACTTGGAGAAAACATTTGTCCTGTTGTCTTGTGATACATACAGGGAAGTTTGGGGGAAGTCGGAAATGAAGAAGATGCCTCCCAGCCCAACTCGTCTGATACTGAGTGACCTATGAAATGGCTGGGGCTGTGAGAAACAGCTCCAGTCTTCTCATGAGAGACCCCCCGGTCTTTGCACAGTTCACAACTCATTAAATATAACACGTTCTGTGTTAACAGCCAAGTGGCTTGCTTTTATGTTCTGACATGTGCAATTTAGCAGGCATGTGCGTGAGCTTTTTGTGTGGTAACACTTTTGGGTCTTGATTCTCCTATCTCACTGTGCACCAGCAGCCTGCCTCTCAGATAAGAGGTGACATGTAAGCTAGCAGTCACATAAGTGGAAAACACACCTTCTTTCTGCTCCTGGACATTATGCAGAGTGAGTTTTTTTATTTTGAGGCTTGCTGGGAGGCTTATGTCTTTTTCCAGGCTTTTGTAAGCAGGAAAGAAATGAAGGTGTATGTGTGTGAAGTGAGATGAGGAGATGTATTTTAACTGGCTGGGTGACTTGGGAAGACTTTGTTGCTCTAATATTCTGAACTCAATTTTTGTATCTATTGTCGCAAACACACTGATCCCAGAGGAAGTAAGAACATTTATAGGCCAAAATAAGTGGGTAAGTGGCTGCTTCCCCCATATCTTAAAGCCATAGACCTTCCCAGTGGAGACCCAGTGAAAAGTGTCCAGTTATTGAAAAGCAATTGTATTTTTAGCGCTCTCTGATTCAACAGGCCCAACCATCTATACTGCAGGAGATAAAAGTGCTCTGGGGATTAGAGATCCAGAACACTGTATTTCAGTTTCTTAGGTTGTCAGTGTAAAGGATTTCATGATCCCTTAATTCAGCTGCATTTAAGAAGAGAAAATTAAGTTATCTGGTCTGAACAGGTTTTTCTCTCAAATGTACTGCTGAAAGGGTGCCAGATGATGCCAGTCCGATGGCTCAGACACCTTTTGAAGGAATGGGGGGAACCCTGGATGTAGCACCTGTAACAACGAACCTCTGGCTTACTGCACTTTTCACACCTGAAAATCCTGAAAGCTTTTCCTCGGGATCAGCTTTACTACCTCTATTTTACCTCTATTTTGAGCTGTGATAGTTTCACTGTGCTAACCCTTGGCCAGCACATATCTTAATCTTATATCTTAATCAGATTTGATACTATTTTTCCCCAACAGCACCAACATTTCAGTAAACACTTCAGGCCAATTTAGCCCCCGACTGCATTTGTAGACAGATTTGTCAAATGTACAGCACTGGAGTTTACCAATATGTAGTTGGTTCATTTGCACAGTACATCCTCATCCTCACAGATTTATACTGCCTGTGTAGTGCACTGTGGCATCCAACTCCTAAACGCTTGCCAACATAGTACGTATAAATGATGGGACATGTTATGCATTTATTTCCATAAATCCTAGAGGTATTAGTGTGTAGGCACAGAGGTAACCAAAACCTACTCTAACCCAACATTTACATTTTCGACTTTGATTTCTACTGCATTACTGGTCATAGTCCTCTTGAATGAAATAAAAAGGCCAAGAGAAACTCTCAAAGTAATTTTAAGTGTTTATCAGATACCTAAAACTTCATGCGTGTCTTTTCTGCATGTCATCTTTAGTTTAATAGTGTGTCAAATAAGCCTCACCAAATTCTTCTAAAGTTTTTCTGAGCAGCTATCTCAAAGATCTGTATTGACAGATATTAGCTGAAGCCCTAATCAAGAGTCTTTAAGAAAGAGGAGACAGATGGGAAGAGACTGTGAAAGTTTATTTAGCAATATGGTTCACTAAATTTTGTTCAGATCTGTTCTGAATGCTTCATTCTCTTAAAAGAAACCTCAGAAGATAATGTAAGGCAGAGACATTTTACTTTCCCCAGTTGTTTTCAGTGATTACATTTTACATCAAAACAAGTAAAAGCAAATGTTTTGGGGCTACTTTATGGCCAAAATGGAAAGTGTGGAACAAAAATGTTAAGGCTGTAAGTAAAGTAAACAAAGCATCCCTGCATGGTTTGTGTAACAGCATAAAGGTAAGATTAAAACTTCTGAACCTAGATTCCAACAGTATTAGTACCACTGACCTTTGGGTAACTGCATTCACTCTCAACCTTGAACCAATTACCTTGCAAAGGCATAGACAGACTGTCTGAGTTACATCACAGTATCTGTGGTGAGCTGTAAGGAAATAGGAGGACTGTAAGATAACTGAGTTCAAAGTCATAAACAGTTTCAATACAGTGGGGGATTTTAAGGCTGGCATGTTATATACGTTAACTGCAGTTGTTTTATTTGAATGGCTATTCTGCAAAGAGTTTGCTACAGGCACAGATTTGGTATCACCTTAGGTCTAGACATGCTGCTGGGATAGAAAATGAAGTTTTTGAAGTAGGACAATGTAATTTACAATGGTGAAATCAGTGAGTGGCTTTCTCCTCTTCATGTTCATTGCAATGTGCTGTGCTGCCTCCTAGTAGGAAAAGGTTATATGGGTGTATATAGAGATACATGTATATACACACAGGCACATACATATATATGGGAAACTTAACAGAACTGCAGTCTTTAAAAAGTGAATTATGAAGTACTTGAAATATTCAGGGAAGCATTATCCACATGCTAGAGCAGACACTGACTGGACATGTCTTAAAATATGTAAAAGGATTCTTTATGCTAGATATTAAGAGCAGGGAATGGTGGTTTGTAACTAATAAACTGAATAACCAACTTAAAATAGAAAAAATCTAATAAAAAGAAGATATCCCAGGCTAGGAAATAAATAATCCCATGGGTCCCTCGTCTCAGATTGATTTACCAGTGTATTCAAGCCCTCTTTGGAAGGGCATGAAAAATCTGTTCTCTGTGTCCAGCCGGCCTGTGGTGTCTCCTTGGGACAGTTAAAAAAGCCAGGGACATTCACCTCTGTACTCTACCGAGGAGCTGATAAAACTTTCATCCAGACTGCTGAAATCTTGCTGGAGGGCTAACTTTTAGGCCTCTGCTCCCTGGATTGAAGCAGACCTAATGAGCTGATTTCTCAGCTCTTCCACCCTACAGCATGTGCCAAGAAACCCTACTGTCCTCTTGCAGGTATAGTTCTGAGCAGAATGAGAGGGAGATAATAATAAAATGAGCAAACATCAAGGAGCAAACCACCTTCAAACAGAATACTCTCATACTATCTTCCACAACTAGGTCAGTTGGTTGGTGTTTATTTTGTGATTCATTTTGTGGTCAAATTTATCTGTGGCAGAAGCCAACCACATTGTTTCAGTTTAGATTTGCTATGAATTTGGAGCAGCATTCCTAGTTTAAAGAAACAAGCTCCACAAGAGCCTTCAGGGCTGCAACAAGGTCTTGTTGGAATGAAGCAACGCTACAGGCTTGGGGAGGAGTGGCTGGAAAGCTGCCTGGCAGAAAAGGACCTGGCCGTGTTGGTTGACAGCCGGCTGAACATGAGCCAGCAGTGTGCCCAGGTGGCCAAGAAGGCAAATGGCATCCTGGCCTGTATCAGGAATAGTGTGGCCAGCAGGACCAGAGAAGTCATCCTTCGCCTGTACTCAGCTTTGGTGAGGTAACACCTTGAATACTGTGTCCAGTTTTGGGCCCCTCACTACAAGAAGGACATTGAGGCACTGGAGCATGTCCAGAGAAGGGTAACGAAGCTGGTGAAGGGGCTGGAGAACAAGTCTTATGAGAAGTGGCTGAGGGAATTGGGTTGTTTAGTCTGGAGAAGAGGAAGCTGAGGGGAGACCAAATTGCTGTCTATAACTACCTGAAAGGAGGGTGTAGGGAGGCAGGTGTGTGTCTTTTCTCCCAGGTAACTAGTGATAAAACAAGAGGCAATGGCCTTAAGTTGAGCCAGAGGAGGTACAGGTTGGATGTCAGGAAATACTTCTTCTATGAAAGGGTTGTCAAGCAGTGGAATGGGCTGTGTGGGGAGGTGGTTGGGTCACCATCCCTGGAGGTACTTAAAAGATGGCTAGATGGGGTGCTCAGAGATATGGTTTAGTAGTGGACAGGCATGGTTGGACTCGATGATCTCAGAGGTCTTTTCCAACCAGGAGATTCTATGATTCTATGAAGAATCAACTCTCATCCACTCATTGCATTTCAGGCTCTCACAGCTATGGATGCCGCCTTTAAATGTAATAAGCCCAGGGTCAGCCTCAGCTTTTTAGTGCAAATGTTTAGTGCAAATTTTTCTTCCCACAGTGTTAAGGAGGCATGACTCCTTTATCACATACAGTGATGTGTGGGCATTTGTTTCTTTCATTCTCTAGTTTCTTACAGGTCATTCCTGAAATATCTTTTGCAAATTATTTTTGTGATGTGTTAAAGCATAATCTCTGCCAGGATTTTGATAAGCAGGATGAAGAGTGGTCTCTCTTAATTATAGTGTTCATACTGAGTTCTTTATTGTCATGATTTTTTTTTTACTATCCAAATTCTATAGCACCACAAGGCTATGAGTGATCTGATACTCATTCTTCATTCAGCAGTGGAAGAAAATTACCACTGTAACTGCTGTTACTGTTGTCATATTTCATAATAGTACAGAGATGCCCTATTTTCAATGGCTGCTAATGGCTTCTCTGCAAGGAACAAGTAGATTTTAATCCATCACCTTGAAAATGGAGGGTGTGACAGAACTCTGCAAAACCAAGAGCAGCATAGGGAAGGTTAGTAGTCGCTGAGTGTTTGTTCTGTTCTCTGATACAAGAACAAATGTGTATTAAATGAAACTAGCAGGATCCAGGTTTAAAACAAAGAGAAAAAGGTGATTCTTCAAACCACGAGTAGAAGACGTGTTGCTGAGCAGTGTTGAAGTCTACATCAGTGAGTGGAAGGCTGGACTAGTACATGGAAGAGAAATCCATTGAGGGCTACCAAATACAGATATCTAGCTCAGAAACTCACTTGATCTGAAAATGCTTGAGGATGGAAACGTATTATGGAAAAGTATCATATATATTTACCCTGCTCTTACTGTAACCTAAGCATCCCCTTATGGCCTCAGGTAGGGAGAGCCTTTTGGCTAGAAAGTCTCACTGCCAATGGCCAAGTGTTAAAAACCGGTGTGCTGAGAACTATAAAAACTTGGTACACAGAAATCTTGAAGCTTACAGGAGTGCTTTGCATCTCTGGGGTTCAGAAGAAAAGTTGTCTTGTTTGTAATAATTCTACTAGTTCATAAGGATTTTACCAAATCCTGCTCCTGATTAGGATGAGGAAACTACAAGAACAGCTTTTCTAGGAGTATTGTAGCTGAAACTAAAGTTGGCAAATAATTCAGAAACTAAGGTGTTGGGCAACCTTTTCTCCTGAGGGACTTGTTCAACTCAGCATAGTTAGAAAGAGAGAGACTGGGATATTTAGGTTGATTATTTTGTTTAGTAGTATGTAGCTTGCTCAGGCAATCTCAGTGCTGGATGAATAAGCAGAACTGTAAAATTATATTGTTGAATGTCTGCAGCGGTCACTGTAAAGCACGCAAGGATGCTAAGCACGCTGCAAAACAATAGGAAACACGGTTCCTTTCTAAAAGGATTTGAGATCAAACGTTCTGTTCCTGCAAGTGAATCTGTGCAAGCAGAAGGGTGGTGCCTAGAGAGGGGGAAGAGCCTGCGTGAAAACCCTGGTAATGGGGTCAGTGTCTACTAAGTGCAGGATCAAGACTTTTGGACTATGTGGAAGAAAATCAAGATGCAAAAGAGCTACGGGGACAACACACTTCATTCTGAAGATTGAGCTAAATTAATTATTTTTGTTACTGAAAACGATGACTTGCTGGACAAGAATGATTAGCATAGCTCTGTTCAGATGACAGTTTTAGGAGTCATTTTTCTTGAAGTGATAGTGGCACCTGGATGAAGAGGGCCAGGGAGGCCAGTGGGGTGAACAAAAGCCTGGATTTCCAAGAGGATTTCTAAGCAACCATAGCATGAAGGGAAAGGTCGTTGCCTGGATAAATAACTGGTCAGAAAATGAGAAACAAAAAGTTGGAGAGAATGATCAGTTCCATAAAATGTTTACTAAATTTTCAGAAGACAAAAGTGAATCAAATATGAGGCAGTACTGGGAAAGGAGTAAAGGAGATGGTCGGCACCTTTGCTGTGCCTCTGCATGAATCTGTGGTTGATCTGTGTTTTGAATACTGCGTAGGTTTGTTCCCTCATCTCCGAAGATGTAGATGGGAACTAGAAATAGTTCAGAGATGGACTACTGGTCTAACCCAGCACAGACTTTTCTCTGTTCCTGTGTCGGTGTGTGGCTCTCAGACTGACGCTCTATCCCAAGAAGCAGATTGAGATGTGTGAGCTTGACAGGCAGAAGAAGCAAGAATCAGTGGGTCAGCAGACAGCTTCAGAGCTGAAGCTCTGAACACCTACTTACTGCTTCTGACTTCTTCAATGAGTCATCTACAATTGTGCTGTGTGTCAGTGGACTTAGTCACAGCCTTATTTGCTGAAAATAATAATTTTAGTGCTATTTCTTCAAAATAACTGTGATATTTTTATGTTTTTGAAGTGAGTTCACGGCTACGACACTTTTTTTTTCTTCCCCCCCCCCCAAGAGAATTAATGTGTATTTTGCACAGGAGGATTAATGATGTTTCAGCTACTGTATTCTATATCTTCCTAAAATAAGAACTGCTGGAAATTCTTTTCAGTTCTATGCAGGTGCAATGAGCTGGGCTTCGGTGTCTTTTTTTTTTTTTTTTGATTGTTAAGTGAAGTGCCAGAGGCAGAATTTTTCTGTCATCACTTATAGTAAAGAAGATATAGTCTGTCTTTTTAAAATTTATATCTAATGGACTATTTAACTTCCTATAACTCTCGTATATTTTTCTTCTTTTTGTTCTACCTATGTCACAGTGCTTTTTATTTGGTGCAACTGTTTAAAATCTCTCATCTTATGTTGGCAGATGTAATTATAGAGTTGAAATGTGTGTTGATGTAAGTTATGCTATCTGCTCCCACTGTTGTGTTTGTCTTTATGATAAAGTTCTTTTCAGTACATTTATTTTTATGCATTTGTTAATTTGAATATTGCAGGGTATGTTCATTGCTTGGGCATTGAATGTGTGAAGCACATGCAAAAGGATCTCCAGTTCACTGGGAGATGGGTGTGTTAATCCTTGCAGATACACGGGAGATTATCTCCTGAATGGCTACTTAAAGTCCACTCCAGTGGTTAATAGACATCTTGGGTTATATGCAAGAAAGGCTTTGGTTGTGTAGATGGAATTTAGGTGGAACTGAGAGGCCTCATTTAAAAGCTGTATTCAAGCAAGGGATCCAACTCAGTTAACAGCAGTAGCAATGCAACTGCTTCAGAGTTAGAATAAAGAGGAAATTCCCGAGGCCTTTTATGAATTTTTGGTTGTAGAGAACACCACCTTTGGTAGGAGGGCCATGATACTGCTCCCTGCCTGTGCTGGTTTATCGTCTGACAGCGATGTATGCTTTGTCAAGGATGGTGAAATGTTTGACGTGGCACTTCAGTGTGAGCTGTAGCTGCTGAAGCAGCACCTCCAGCACTGGTGTGCCTCTTGCATAACTGAAATACTCCAGACTCTCATGGGATATAATTTTAAGAACATTATTTTCTTTACATCTTATGCCTTTTATTTATTATTCTTGGGCCCAGCTCTGATTTTGTTACCTGCTTCTGAAGTCAAACATGAAAAAGAATTGTATGATGGTCAATTCCAAGTCCAATATGGGGTCACTGAAAATCCAGTGACATTAGCAGTTGATTGTGAAAACCCCGTAGTTGAGAGTGGCTTAATTTCCCGACACCTCCTTTGATTATCCAGTGGGTCCCATCACCTCGAAATGCTGTATTAGTAGTCCAGCTCTGGCCTTTTTCCATTCACATGTAGAGGCACTACTTTCACAAGAACTGTCATAACAACAAAATCTACAAATACAATGTAGAGGTTTACTGACTTGTTATGCTTCTTATAGACTATTCTGTATGTTAAAAAAAGGCATGTAACTTTTTCTCATAGGCTGATGGTAGATTCACGCACAGGGTGCTGTTTTGACACACCTTTTTAAGGGCTAGTGGCAGGGAATCA
>NW_010286581.1:55882-56139 GCF_000700745.2 Antrostomus carolinensis
GCACTCTGCCCTTTGATTTGGCACTTAAGCCACCAGTAAAGCACCAAAGGAGTGTAATTATTGGGTCGGTTCTGAAACTTCACGGGATTTGCATAGTGTGGTGGCATGCAGGGCAGGACAGCCTTTTGGTTTTGTTGGGATGGCTCTGTCTACCCAAGCAGGCCCTTTCCCAGACCACTGGCCAGGTTTGTACCTCCCCATGGCTGTTTTATTTTGTATTTATTTGTATTTTCACAGAATCATAGAATGGTTTGGGT
>NW_010286582.1:0-14575 GCF_000700745.2 Antrostomus carolinensis
CCTGCTGGTGTTAAACTTGATCGCGGTGGCGGGTTTCGTCCTTTTCCTGGCCAAGTGCAGACCCATCACAGCCAAGAGCGGCGACTCCTTCCGTGACATCCATCCCAGGGCTGAAGTGACCAACTTGACAGCCCACGGCATCGGCTCCATCCAGGAGGCAGTGCTGAAGAGACTCTCCCTCCTAGAAGATATCGTCTACAGGCAGCTGAACGGTAGGAATCCTTCTCCTGCTCTTCCTGCCTTTGGGTAGGGTGGCGGGTGGTGAGCAGAGGCAAAGACCGGGCGCACGACTTGCCTGAAGTTTGCGTGTTAGAACCCAGCTTCTCCCTCCGCTGTGGTGCAAACGGAGCCTGAACGGACTGAATCCATTTAGTATCTGATTTCCAAGTTCCGTTTGCGTGTAAAGCCCGGTGTGCTTTGTACAGGGTGGGAGGAAAGCACAATAACCTCACGCTGCGTTTCAGGTTTGTAGCAGCGGCCAGGAAATTACAGTGTCACGATTTCTGCGTGGCATGAGACGGGTGTTCAGTGGGCAGACGCGGCTGGAGCAGCACCCTGTGTATCAGTTGAGGGAATGGCTTTTACTCGAGTTGATTTTTTGGAAGAGAGTTTTTAAAACAGCTGAAGTGTGTTGCATCATTTGAGTGCAGAAGGTTAGAAAGCAAAATGCTCTTTCTCTAGTAAGTTAAGCAAACTATTCAGCATTTCCTATGGCTCAGCACTGACAGCTGCTAATTAAAATCTCAAGTAACGCTTCTCTTTATAGTGTAGTGAAGGGGATTTCTATTAAAATCTCACCAGGTTCAGTAGTTCTGAGATGCAGAAAGGGAGTTTTAAAGATGCTGCGAGGGATAGAGAAACGTGTTGTGAAGATGTAAGGAACCTAGGTGAGGTATCTAATTAAAACACTGACTGTGCAAGCTAATTTTTTTTAAATTGTTCCCCGTAGATTTACAACTGGGAGTGTAATCTCAATCAAGAGTCTCGTTTATTGCTTCCCATCTCTGTAGCTTTAACAACTGCGAGTTTGCGTGTATCAGAATTAGCAGAGTTAATGTTTTTGGCAATGTCAGTGTGATTCTCTCCCTGAGTTTTGATTATGAAGCGAGTGCCCGACTCTGCGCTGTGTTGGACCGGGAGCTGGTACACGCTGTGTCTCTGCGCTGAATCAGAGCTCTTGCTGATTGTACTTGTGCACCGAGGATGTGAGACAGGTGCAGGGATACGATGTACCTTTCCTGGTGTGTAAGAGTTGTCTTGGTCAGTGTTTGTGCCTGGGTGAAGGCTCTGCACAAAATGAGAAGGACAAGGCTGAGCAGGAAAATGTTATTTATATTGCTACTTTATACACTTGCATGAAAAACCTGTCCTGCCTATGAGTGTGCCTGGCTTCATGAGATATTGAAGCAGCACTGTTGGGTGACAAACAAGGTGAAATAAAAGAATAAGAAGGAATAAGATAGAAAGCTGGGTGTTATTTGCAATAAAACTGTGAAACTGGATGCTTCTGGATATTGCTAGGGCAGAAGTTTCCAGGAAGATTTAGGCACTTAGATAAAAAAGGTGCAATAGCTGCAGTTTGAGACAGGAGACCTCATCCTAGGACCTTGGTACTGGACAAGTAATCTTGATGCCATCTACTATTCCTGCAAATACAGAGGGGAAGCTGAAATTATAAGTTATTACCCTTCTTCGGGGGCGGGGGGGGGGATTAACATGGGACTCCTTGCTCTGGGGATGGGTTTGGGATCTGTCTGGTGCTTGGACCAGGAGCTTTGCGTGTGAGGACGGCTCTGACTGCGCTGTCTTGTCTGGAGGCTGCTGTGGGCACTCGCAGTACATTTGGGGTGTAGCACAGTGCTGAAGAGCAGTCATGCACCTAAAGACCAGGGGAGCCAGAGAGGTAACAGATATGTTGTTTGTATCACAAACATTTTCTTTGGGCAGGCAGAAAGCTGAGCACATAAATGTGACATCTTGTCTGGCCTCTGCATACCAGGGTGATTTATAGCAACACTGATGAGTCTGGCTGAAAAATAGCTCTGGCATCGCTGTGATGAAACTTTGGGTCAAGTATCTATTTGGTACATGTGATTTTTTTAGAAAAGGATGATGTGTTCTGTTCTCTGAGTGATATCTGGGTGTTGTGCTTCAGCAAGACATGAGTTTAGAGGAAGATGTGGGGGGCCAGGTGAAGCCCCATCAGAACCCACCAGCACTAAAAGGAAGCAGTCAGGTGAGCTGAGACAGATTGCAGGACTGGGGATGCAGAGGCAGCTGGACTGGCTTCCCCACCAGGAGTTTTCTGTGCCTGAACTGACATTCATCCTGGCCTCTTGAAGAACATCTAAAGCTCAAATCCTAGTCACTGCCTGAAGTGTGCAAATATAAACCCATTTCTTTTTCTTTTTTTCCTTCAGGATAGGGAAGTTGCATGCTGGTGAGAAGTGCCTAACAAAACTCACCATATGCTCTTAGATAAGCTCTCTGCAAAATGCATCCACTGAGAGAATTCTTTCTGTTGCGTAAGGTGGTTTTGTTTTAAATCTGACCTGTGGTTTAGCACATACAGAACGTTAGAACAGCCGATCCTGTGGTGTAGCAAGTGGAAAACCTGCACCTCGGGGAGCATCGGGGAGCGTTTGGCCAAAAAGAGAAACTAAAACACAGCTTGGGTGCAGTCAGTTGTGGATTTTTTTCTGTATTATAGGACTTGGCTGGATTTCAGTGGGAGTTGAAGCCATCGTTAAAAAACTGAATCTCTTAAAAAGCTCTATTCTGTAAAGATCAAATGAGCAATCTGATTGTACCACTGCTGTGGTTTTGGTTTTGGAATCGTGTAGTGTAAAGCATATTGCAAATAGCTGCTCTCTGATATGGCAGCTCTCACTTTGTATGTACGTATATTTGTTTAATTCTGTAAATGTTGGCCGTTGAAACAAGCTAAACAGCACTGCCTGGGGTCTGCTGAAGGAACAATTCTACACAGTCCTTCCTCTTGAGTGACATTTCTCTTCTGGAAATAACACCAGGCTCCTTCTTAGCCCTCTTGGTGCAAGAAGAGCTGTCCCAAACTTGACCCAGTCTGCCTCCCACCATGACTCCTCGCTTTCCAGGTGATGCCCTTACTGCCCTTGCAGAGTTTTCCACCCACTGTTGGTGGGGTTGTGGTTCCACATTCAGCTGTGGGACGCTTGTTTCAGACACTGGTTCCATGAGTGCCTTGGGGTTGCTGAACGGGACAGAGGAGTCATCACAGCAGCTGGTGGCCTTGCTTAGTTTTTTTAGTTTTCTCCTCTTTGTCATTCATAAAGTATCCATGAGAAGACCTGGGTTTGTCCAAATTTTGTCTATTTGGTCGTCTTTTTGGACTAAAACTAATTGAGAACTGTACATGTGCTTTCTTCTTTCTAAAAGTTTATTGTTTCTCCTTTTAGCTCATTGTACAAATCTTGTGGGTTTTACTTTTTGCTTTTCTGTTGCTTTTTGCTGGTCTCTAATTGAATGGCTCCCATGCTCCCAAAGAAATATGAGGGTGCCCTTTGCAGTGGAGGGGTTTGTGCATGTGCTTAACTGAGGATTCAGAAGATTTCTAATTTCTGTAGTCACTTGTATGGGTGGAATTTTCTTGTTCAGCAGATGTTCGGAGAAAGCTAATGAAGTCCTGGAAGGAATGTGTGCTTTTTACTCTGGGCATTAACTACAACTTGTCTTTTTGATCCAAACCTGTTTTTTTGTGTGCTGACATTTACACAAGCAAAAACTGTGGTCCAGATTATCTTCACATTTATGGAGATTCACACAAATGAACTTTTCAGCTGGGTCTGTGTCTACAAAGAGAGGATTTCTGTGACAAACTAGTTAGCTGATGAGGAGCTGGGGTGAGTAAAGACTGGGAAAAGAATGTTCAGCTTTGCCACAACCGTGGGCTTCCTGGGCAGCACTGGGCAAACTCTTCAATTTCCCTGACCCTCTCCCTCCGAGGAATTTGAGAAATCCTGCATTTGTAATATGCTGAGACAGCAAAGATGGGCTAACTTTTCAGTGTCACAGTGGCGTATGGGCTGACTGACATGACCTGAAGAAGGCTGCTCATGAAATGTCCTACAAAGATTTTGCTCACCATGAGACTCCTCTCAGTGGGATGGGTCCTGTGTCCATTGCATGGTGCAAGCTGCTCATCCTCCCTCCTACAAGCAATGGCCTTGGGGCAGTTGCCTAGGTAGCTTTTGTCTGGCTGTGTTTCTTCTTTCTTGAACTGGTGCATTGCTGTCCTCCACCTCCCTTTGTCTTCTTGAAGTTGTGCTTGATCCCACCCTGGGTGTGGGGAAGGGAAATGTTCAGGGCAGTGCAGTGTGCATTCACCCCCTTCCCCAGAAGCAGAGAGGGTAAGGCTGGTGTGTGCCCTCAACCTGTCTGCCCAAGGTGGGAGAAGGGTTGAGAGGTTGGTCATCAGCTGCTGGGGCACTGAGAGGCTGGGGGGATGTAGAGGGGTAGGTTCACAAGCAGGTTTCCTTACACATGCAGAGTGCTGGGGTTGCACCAGGGTTGAGTATTCATCCCAGGTAGGAGGAAGGAGCCTGGATCTCATTTTTTTTTGTGTTGATTTTTGTCCCAGCCCATCTGAATCTGCCCAAAAGTGAGCAATCCCCTGTCCTAAACCCTGTTCACCAGAAGATCTGTGTAGTCAATGTATAAGTAGTTGAGTCATTGAATAGTGCTGCTGGTTTGAGAATAAGAAGTGCAGGAGGGAGAGTGCTCTAAATAAACCCTTGGTTTGCTTGTGGGGAAACCATCATCTGTATCTGCCACAGCTGAGCACCTGGAACCAGATCTAAGCAGCTCAGTTCTGCTGGTCCCTGGTGATCTAAGAAGCCTTCCACCCATCCACCTCCCGGCTCTGCTGGGGTAACCACCTCCCTGTCAACTCGTGGGTGTTCAGCAGAGGGCTGGGTCTTGGATTAAAACCTCCAAGAGGCACGAAGGCTGTAGACTCCATCTCGAGGGCTTTTTGGTTGATACACAACAGATGAATCTTAGTAAAGTGCTCAGCTGCCTGGAAGCCAATGAGACAGGAGTGATGTGGCATCAAAAAAAAACCTCAAAAAACTTCAAGCTCAGTATTCCTAAGACAGAGGGGCACTTCTGACTGGTTTTAAGATCCTCTTTTAAATTTTATTTCATAAGCTCACAACAGATTACGTATAAAAACAGGGAGAATAAAAGCTATTTGCAGACTGTAACTGAGAGGCCAGTGATGAACCACCGAAGCTGACCAGAAAAGGGGTGAGAGGGGAGGGTTTTCCCCTTTGTGCTAAAGAAGTGCACAGAGAATCAACTGCTGCTTTACCAAATGTTAAAAGTTGAAGAGGAACTTTAAATTCCTTGGTGATTAAACAAGCCTATGTTCATTTTTTAAACAAGCTTGCATCTGTGCTTTTGCACATGGAATTATTTGCACATGCTGAGCTATGAAGGAGTGCATGCCAGCAGCCTCCCTGCATACAGATTGTGCTCTCCTCTGCTTAGCCAATTAGGAAATTAACTTGATGAGGGTTGCATATGGACACTGAGGCCGATACTGTAACACAGTCTTGCTCTCCCTCTTGTAAAGTGGCACTTAATGAACTTAAAACACTGTAGAGATATGTGGATTTACTTCCCATAAGGATAAGATAATGCTTATCTTCTATAACACTTATCATCCATAAAGTACATTAAAACTTAGCTAACTACCGAGTATAAAAATTCTCTATGTAAATAAGGCAGATTAAAAACCGTTCTATCAGCCATTTAGTGACATGTAATAGCCATACACCCACAGACTACTCGTGTTAAGATTTTTAACAGGTAGGTAATATATTAACTAAAATGCCGAGAAATTCTCTGGTTAAGATAAACAACTAAATGTAAATAATTGAGAGGAGGGAACTGCTGTTTGTAGGTAGAAGGGCCCCAACTTTAATCACGTTAATGAAATAAAACAGCTCTTTATAGGAGCGCAGCCTCAGTGGGTGAAATCCTGTGGTAGGAGGAATGATGATGTGGAGATGAAGTGATAAGCTGTGGGGTGTGATGACTGTATTAACTACTGCTTGTCACACAGGATCTGAGGACCCTGTCTACCCCACTGCCATGATGTTTCTGAAGTAGAAACTAACTGTATTACTTTATATGGCCTTATAAAAACTGTATCTTTAATATTTAGTATATACCTAATGGATTTAGTTGCCGTATTCCCCATTAGGAATAGTGCAGATGATCCAGATTTTACTACATGCTTTTAGAAGTTCACAGCCTAAACTTCCCAACTGCAGGAGAGAGTTCTGCATGGGCTTGAGAGACCTGAGAGCTGCTGGCTGTAAATTATTCTTCTCAGGTTCATGGAAATTGAGTCTGATACTGATCAAATAATAAATAAAAGAAATACTTCTTAGAGAAATAATAGATTTAAAAGATGAGGCTTCAGATAGTAATTTAGGAAATACCTGGAAGCTTAGACATTAACATGACATTTAGTTTACAACCTGGCTGACTAAGAACTGATAGATAATTTTTGTTTTCAATAGTGCTTTGCCATCAACATCTGAATATTCACTGTCACTGGCAATGAATGAGTAATAAGCCACTAACACATTTATCATGCCGAGACAACACGGGATTCATGAGATGCAACAGCAGTGACTAGAAAATAGTGACAATGTTGGGATTTTATTCTTGCATATTAATTCAGGTCTGCCTGAATGGAGAAACAGAATCTTATCTTGATGGTAAAACTTACAAAGGTACGTTCCATTTATGCTGCCAAATTAGTTAGGTGGCTTTTAGGAATATTTTTCTAAGGATTAAAAAAAAAAAAACCAAAAACCAAAACCAACCTAAAATAGTGCTGGAATTACGTGAACTGCAGTATTATTTCCAAACCTCGGTCTGGATCAGTGGTGTACTATTGTGTCTCCAGTCAGAGACATTTGGAATTGGATTCATTGGGTAAAACGTGGACATCTAGTGACATTTCAGTGCCCAAAGGCATCCTGCCCAGCTTCCAGCTGCTGCTCCAGAAGGGCAGGACTCGGCCATCGGTGGAGTGTCACATCTGCTGGGCTCACACAGCATCTTGGATACCCCGAGGCCTTTCGGATGGCAGCAGGCACGGCTGAGAGACAGAGACCCACGCTTGCTGTCTTGGAGATCTCAGTGGGGGACAGACCGACAAAGCTGGCTTTAGGCATGTGCTGTTAATGTCCCTGGATTTTGGGGAGTCCTTCTGGTCTACTCTTGGCCATCATCTTCCCTCGTTACTTTGCTCCTGGCAGAAAACACCTGCGTTTCTAATCAGAAAATGCTGCGTGCAGCCTGTGAGCAAATCTTACCTGTTAATAATGCAGAGCACAAAAGAAATAGAAATGAGCCTTCTCAGGTAATTAAAAAGGTTTTACTCATTTTGTGATTTATGCCACTAATCTTTATCTAAAACTGAACAATCTGGTCCAGATGTCACCACGGGCTGACAGGCTGCCGGGTCCCAGCTCCTGCAGAAATGCCTGAATCCCGGGGTAGATGAGGACAATTCTGCATGTTGGAATATTAAACTTAAAAGGGAAACTTTTTTGGTTTTTTTTGGGGGGGGAGGTAAGATGTCCTTATCCAAGTCTGTAAAGGGCTGTTCCAACTGAATACGCATAGTATTGACCCTGCCGTGAGTCAACAGCAGCGATTCCACCTCAATAATGTATCCTGGTGGTAAAATGTTATTTTCATAGAATCACAGACTGGTTTGGGTTGGAAGGGACCTTAAAGATCAGCCAGTTCCAACCCCCCTGCCAGCAGCAGGGACACCTTCCACTAGACCAGGTTGCTCAAAGCCTCATCCAGCCTGGCCGCGAACACTTCCAGGGAGGAGCAGCCACAGCTTCTCTGGCCAACCTGTTCCAGTGTCTCACCACCCTCACAGTGAAGAACTTCTTCCTAATATCTAATCTAACCCTCCCCTCTTTCAGCTTAAACCCATTTCCCCTTGTTCTGTCATTAACTGCCCTTATGAAAAGTCCCTCCCCAGCTTTCTTGTAGCCCCTTCAGGTACTGGGAGGCCACTATAAGATCTCCCTGGAGCCTTCTCTTGTCCAGGCTGAACAGCCCCAACTCTTTCAGCCTGTCTTCATAGTAGAGGTGCTCCAGCCGTCGGATTGTCCTGGTGGCCTCCTCTGGACTTGTTGTAACTGGTCCATGTCTTTCTAAACAGTCCATGTCTTTCTTTTTTCTAAACAGTTTTGGGAGTACCAGCAACTGTGTTCTCCAGCCTCCAATCCTTGTGGTCAAATTTCTTCAAGAAATTGTTGAATGCTTTACATCTTACTGCTGCAAGCGTAGCTAGTTCTGCCTATAAATCTAATAGCTATCGACCCCCGTTCTGACATTCACTGATGGTTATCTAAAAATAATGCGGTAATGATGTAATAGAGCCCTACGTAAAACATGGTGTGCGAGGAGAGCGCTGTGCTGAGCCTCGCGCCGCTGCCACCGAGCAGTTACACATCCTGCTCCTGGTGCGCTCTGAGGGGTTTGCTGCTTGTGTCGTTGGGGAGAAGCAAAGTTTTCTGAAAAAGAAAGAAAATCCCTTAAAATCGGGAGTGAGTTGAAGAATAATTCCGGTTTGCCTTTCCCATTTTAAAAACCTGGCACGGCTCTCACTGTGTGAGGAGCAGCAGTTCCTGTGCTGCTGCCCTCCCGGGGATCCGCTCCCTGGGATCCACTCGGGGACCCACCGACAACGATGCTCAAGGGTATCTGCCATATTACAGCACTTGTTCTATCTTGGAACAGGAAACACCTACAGTTTAAGGGCAGTTATTGACAAAACAAGGGGCACTGGGTTTAAGCTGAAAGAGGGGAGGTTTAGATTAGATATTAGGAAGAAGTTCTTCACTGTGAGGGTGGTCAGACACTGGAACAGGTTGCCCAAGGAAGTTGTAGATGCCCCCTCCCTGGAAGTGTTGAAGGCCAGGTTGGATGAGGCTTTGAGCAACGTGGTCTAGTGGAAGGTGTCCCTGCTGCTGGCAGGGGGTTTGGAACTGGATGATCTTTAAGGTCCCTTCCAACCCAAACCATTTTATGATTCCCAGGATCTATGATATGGCAGTAATACAATAACTCTTGGTAAATTGATTTATTTATTTTTTTAATAGGGATGTACCTAGGTTGTCTGACCTGGGCTGTGGTGTAAGAGCACCAAAAATCCTGCTGATAGGGAAAATGAAAGGTGAAAGGTCTCTTAGGAGCCAGGGCTGTGTCACATGTCATAAATCACCACTTCTCACTGCATGGCTGGTGTGTCTTGTTGCACCTGATTACTTAATTTTAGTGCAGAAGAAGCAACTGTGTGATGTCAGCATTTGACACCGAGGAAGGAAGGGCAATCCTTGGTCCCTCTTCCCTTTAGGACCCGCAGTTTACGTGCAAGTGGAAGTGTCTTGTGTTCCTTCCCACGGCTGGAGGTGTGATCACTCAGCACCAGCACTTTGGTGGGGTCTGGTCCGGAATGGCTCTGGGTGGGAACTCAGAAGAGCTGAGCTCTGGGCTCTGCTGGGTGCTGCCCTTGAGCATCCTTCATCTCCCTGACTCCATTCCCCAGCACCCAAAGAGGACACAGGATTTTCTTTTCTCCCACCTCCTCTACATACCAGCAGGGCCTTGGAGTGCTTGTCGGCAGTGGAAATCCAAATTGCTTTTCCTTGGTGTGCTGTTGAGATACAGAAAGTGGAAAACCATTACAAGAGAAAAATCAACAGTGGATTAACAGAAACCAACAGTGCCTCGGCTGAGTTATTCTGGGTGTTTCCTCAGGCTGCAGAGAGCGTGAGACAGTCAAGCAAGGTCTGTTACCTGATGGTCGTCAGAATTTATTGAACCTTTGTTTAAATCTTCATTTGCTCGTGTAGTATTTCAGGCCCTGTAACAGCTGCTATGGTCATGTATGTTCTCGGAGCATAAAGATGAAACGAGAAGGTTAATTTTCAAATGAAACAATTGGAATTTATTTCTGGGTCTTTGCCTACATACATTGCACTTTAAATCATGAGAGCACCCGTGTTTGTGCCAAATTACTACAGATTCTTCAAAAACCACTACTTGATACTCTAAAAACACAAAGCAAAGGAGGGAAAAAATGAAAAGCCATTTAATGATATTTTAAAGCTTGCTTATATCCTGTTATTGGGTTTAAAGTATTTTTTGTTGACCTTTGTGTGTTTTTAGTGTGTACCACCTTTAGTGAAGTGTGTTTGAACACCAAATGCTTTAAATAGGTTGGAACATAAAAACCCCTGTTCCATGAGGTTTGATTTCAGCTTTTCCTGTTTGCACTGACAGGACAATAACAGTAATAACCATGACACTTGTCAAACCCCATAGTCGTGGCTGGGGCTGTGCGATGCTTTGCCCTTTGCTAAATGTAGACCAAATGCCACCAAGTGGAATTTCAGTTTGCTTGAAGTCATTACTCATGTAGTCAGGAGAGACTGGTGTCACCATGAAGGACACCAGGCGTTCAGTAGGAAAGGGTTAGGTCTTGGTTTTTCCTCCAATGTTTTGTGTGATGCTGGACAAGTCACTTAAAATAATATTAGAAAATGTAGACAAGTAAGAGATTCCAGTTCCTTGGGTGTTAGTCAATGAATGTCTCCAGGACAGAAAGAGCTGAAGAGGTTTGTATGTGGGAATTGGTAAAGGAACAAAGAAAAGTTGCAGATCTGTTTTGAAGATACTTAGAACTGACATCAAAGAGGTAAGAACAGAAGAAGTGAGAAAAGAGAGATGCTTGACTGTATCTCATTCCCTTCCTTAACAAATGCCTGCAATGTAGCCTTAATTAAGTGATTATCACTCACTTACTTGATGACCCTGCCCCATGGCTGTGGGTGGTTCATGTCGCATATATTTGGTGATATAAACCAGTGAGAAACAGCCCATTCCCAAACTGCTTATCGTTGAGTGAGATAAATCATGCAACAGAATGAGACAGAAGATGGGGGAGAATTAGACGTAATGTTGTGTTAATTCCATGTGGTTTTTGGATTTAAAGCTCTGCTCTGCCCTGGTGAGGCCACATCTGGAGTATTGTCTCCAGTTCTGGGCTCCCCAGTTCAAGAGGAACAGGGAACTGCTGGAGAGAGTCCAATGGAGGCCACAAAGATGATGAGGGGCCTGGAGCATCTCCCGTGTGAGGAGAGGCTGAGAGAGCTGGGACTGTTCAGCCTGGAGAAGAGCAGCCTGAGAGGGGATCTGATCAATGTCTGTAAATATCTGAAATGTGGGGGCCAAATGGATGGGGCCGGGCTCTTCTCGGTGGTGCCCAGTGACAGGATAAGGGGCAATGGGCACAAACCGGGACACCCTAAGTTCCAGATAAACCTAAGGCAAAACTTCTTTCCTGTGAGGGTGCCAGAGCCCTGGGACAGGCTGCCCAGAGAGGGTGTGGAGTCTCCCTCTCTGGAGCTGTTCAAACCCACCTGGACACTGCAACCTGGGGTAGGGAACCTGCTTTGGTGGTGGGGTTGGACCGGATGATCTCCTGAGCTCCCTTCCAATCCCTATGATTCTGTGATTCTGTGTTGGTTTAAATCTCTATTAATTATATGTTGACTAGGATGAAGAGATGTGTAGGAAAATGAGATAATAGAGCAGGAAGATGTGCAAGTGAAGCTGGAGGGACTGCAGTAATGGTGGGAACAGAAGGCAGGGGTAAGGTTTCATCCAGGAGCAACTTGCTGATCCAAGTCATGCAACTGGAGGGTCTGAGAGGGAGAGGCAGCACCTTCTCTCTGTGTTCTTCCTCAGGGTTTCTGCCTCCAGAAGGTTCACTTGCTCCTGTGAATTATGGGAGACAGCTTCAACATTTGATTCAAAATGAGGAAAATATCCACCATGCACCAGTTCCTAAAGGGACACACAGTGGGACCCTGGTTGTGGGAAGGTGGGGAGACCAGCAGTCAATTTGGAAGGTGCTGGTGGTGGGGCAGGTGCTCTGTGGATAAGGATTGACCGTGTAGAATGCCCAAAGGGACAGAGCTGGTTTTTAAGCTCTGCAGGTGGAGATCAGAAACAAAACTGCAATATCTGGAGAAATAAATGAGTAATTAACCTAATGGAGCAGGGATGGGTGAGCTGCTTTCTCTGATGTGAAAAGGGGGATGGTTCAAAGGTGGTGCAGTTTAATTAGTGCTTGTTGTATGACAGCTGGATCATGCAGATGATTTATGGGCACGCAGACGGCTTTCATTTAGAAATCAGCCCGTCAGGAGTGTCGAAAGGTAGTTACCGGCTTTTACAACGTCTCACATGGAAGGTGTTACTGGGGTCAGGTCATATTGACTTCACTTGTCTTTAGATCAAGCGTTGAATCAATAAGTGACTTTCCAGGGGAGTTTAATAACTGTTCTGCACAGGCATAAAAGGGGTTAGACAGTAAAATGGGATTTTACACTTTTATCAGTCTTTTCTCAGGAAGTTGTTCAACTTCCAAACACTAATTAATGCTGTGTTCCTTCCACAAATTTTCCTCCCTACTGATGCTGCCTGTTTGATCCTGTAGAACAGCATCAGACCTTGCAAATTGGAACGGGCTGCCAGGCTGCAGTGAGGAAAGAGGCAATGAATAGGAAGGAATAAAACTCTGACATCACATCCCAATTTGAGGCATCCTGCGTAACTGATGCTCTTTGTGCAGCTGTTTGGTTTGGAAAATCCTGGAATTCCCTTGAATGTCCAGCTCCGATTATAATTCCCACAACTGCATATCCCGAAATACCCGGCTCCAATTACAATCACTGGAACTGGATAGTCAAAGGAAGTCATTCACTCCAAAGCTGTGCACCCAGGTGTAGGCATCTCTGGTAGCATCTTACTCTGATGCTACGCAGCCTTTACTACCATGAGAAACTGCTTTAATTTCTTTAGAATTTTTCCAGTTAGGCTGAAATAGTTGAGTATCATCAAGATCATGTTTATTTGTAATCACAGAATCATTAAGGTTGGAAAGGACCTTCAAGATCAAGTCCAACCATCAACCCAACACCACCATGCCCACTTAACCATGTCCTGAAGTACCAGGTCTACATGTTTTTTGAACATGTGCAGGGATGGTGACTCCACCACTGCCCTGAGCAGCCTGTTCCAATGCTTGACCACTCTTTCAGTAAAGAAATTTTTCCTAATATCCAATCTAAACCTCCCCTGGTGCAACTTGAGGCCATTAATCCTAACAAATTGGTGCAGGTGTTTTTGGAAATGATGTGAGACAAAAACATGTCCCATTGTTGCTGTAGAGAGACAGAAGCTGGTACAAGGGGAACAGGAGTGGAGGAACTCAATGGGCAGGTTAAAAAAAAATAGGTTTGAGAAACCACAGGAGCAGAGGAGTGGGGAAATGAGGAGGCTGACATGGGTGGGCAACATAGGATTCATTGGCATGAGGGGGTGTGGGACAAGGTGTCCAGGCAGGAGCAGTGGCCCCAGGGAACAGGGACATCTCTATTTTGCTACAGGAATTTTTGTTACAAGTAGTGGAAAAATGGCTGTCAGCAAAAAAAGAGTTATTTCCAAGTCGATATTTTCTATAAATGAAGTGTAACTAAGAGCACAGGTTCCTTCAGAAACCTCAGAGCCCAAATGTGCTTCTTGGGTATTTTTGCAGGTTTGATGATTAAAGTGGGAGCCTTGTAGAGCGTTCAGAAGATGTGTGGGTATAAAGCCAGGGCAGGTATTATTAGCTGTGTAAAGCAAAACAATACAGTCACTGTGGAAAAATGAGGGGGTTTGTGCTGAAGCAGATATTTAACCTTTGTTTTTACAACTCCAGAAATGACACAGTTTGTTTCTTAATGTGGGCTTAATGCTCAAAGTGTGTGCTGCCTGGGTTTTCACATCTGAGTGTAGCAAACGCCAGCCTATTAAAATCTGTTTTAATGATCTCTTCCCCCATAACTCCTAATATTTGCCATTTACTAATTATGATGTGCCTAAGTAGTGCTCATTTGTAGTAGGTATTTTAAATGCTGCAGCTGTCCTAGTTTCCACCTAACTGCTGGTGACTGGGTTTTTTTTTTTATGTCTGAGAATTGAGTAGTATCGGTGACTTTTGCAGGTTGGCATTAAGTGCTCACCTCATACTATTCTTCACAAGAAGGTTTTTGATATACAGGTCCCCAGAGGGAGGAGAAATAGTTGGACTTGGCAGAGGAGCAGAAGTGCTGGAGAACACATCTATTTTCAGTGAGCATTGGTTTGTGGTGTAACTTCAAGCTCAGTCAACGAGGGCATCACCCAGGGGTGGTTGGTCTGGAGCACTTTTTGATTTGGGAGATACTGCTCTATTTGTCTTTTTTTTTTTTTTAATTATTATCATTATTTTTTTATATAATTTATAGGATTTCCCAGCAAATTTCTAATAGGTAAAATGTGGCTGTTTGGAAGGTTGCAGCCTGGACAGCAGCTTTCCGAGCTTCCCAGGTGGCTTGTAGGGAAGAAGGAGGCAGGGTGCATTAAAAGGAGAGTGGCCAGCAGGTCGAGGGAGGTTCTC
>NW_010286583.1:0-10000 GCF_000700745.2 Antrostomus carolinensis
TTGATGACAACTAGCATGGCTTCACCAAGGGCAAAAAAGGCCTTTTATGACGTGGTTACACCATTGGTGGATAAGGCTAAAGCAACTGATGTCATCTACCTGGACTTGTGCAAGGCGTTTGATACCGTCCCACGTGAAATCCTTGTCTCTAAATCGGAAATATGTGGTTTTGATGGCTGGACCACTTGGTGGATAAGGAACTGGCTGGGTGGGCGCGCTCAAAGAGTTGTGGTCAACAGCTCAAAGTCCCGGTGGAAACTAGTGATGAGTGGTGTCCCTCAAGGGTCGATATTGGGTCTGGTGCTCTTCAACATCTTTGTTGGAGACATGGACAGTGGGATTGAGTATACCCTCAGCACTTGCTTATTATTTCACAAAATTTTAAGAAAGAACAGAATAGAGTCAAATAATTTATCTTGATTTCACAGATATTTCACAGATGGAGATGATGGTAATTTTTTTAATACTTAATCAAAATTTATAAGTTTGTCTTTCATTTAAAAAAATATAAAATAATCTTTTCATGGTTGAGTATAATGGCTATTTATTTCAGAATATTCACCCGAATGCACAGGAAAGTTGTTTCACAGCAAGACAGCCAACAGTTTCTTATATTGACCTAGAGAACAAGAACATTTTTACAAGTTTCCGAGTTTTCATTCATTTTTCTTTCTCCCTTTTCTCCTTTTAAAATTTTCTTCCAGAAGTCAATAAATCATGTTGTCCTAGAAACATATGGTTTGTTTTTATACCTCACCTGTTGTCTGTCTGAATATAACATAAGCACATTTTTATGTTCTTCTCACAGAGCTTGTAGAAACACTGCAAGACACTCTTCTTTCATTTTGTGAAAAAAAAAGCATGAAAGTTGGTATGAAAACACCTTTCTTCTCACAGAGCTTGTAGACACTCTTCTTTCATTTTGTGAAAAAAAAGCATGAAAGTTGGTATGAAAACACCATTATAAGACTTCCAAATCTGTTTCTTTTTGCTTGCTTTGATTTTTGACAACTTTCTGTCTATCTTTAAGATAATAGAAATTTATGGCAAGGGATTTCAGAACATTTTGAAGAAAAAAGTAAGTTTTTGAGAGTTCTTATTTCCTGAAATGAAAAACTGACACAAATGAAAATTCTGGGTTTTGTTTTGGGTTTGTTTTGCTTTGGTTTGGTTTGGTTTGGTTTTTAGTTTAATACTATTTCTAATAATGCTTTTCTGAATAGCCCAACAGGAAGTGTGTTAATGGAAAAACGTGTAGAACAGTTACTCACCTAAGTATCTCAATTATTCATCTTATGGTATGAGCTATTTCATGTTGGTTTAAGTTTTGAATTACTAATATGAAGACTAATGTTAACTATGATAGTTTTCTGAACAATTTATTTCTTAGATAATACCTATGAGGCATTTTTATGAATTCTAAGAAGTACATTTCCGTCAGTTTTTGTCTTTTCAAAGTGTTATAACTGGATGTACTTATCAAAATTATCATTCCATCTACAAATTCTGATGGGCATGTAGTCACTTGTATGGGTGTAATTCACCATTTTTTAACACTGTTGAATGACTAACCATTATTTTAAGTGTCATCAGATCTAGTAATAATGTACTTATTACTGGCACTAAATGTATTGCAGGCTGGGATTTTGGCCTATTGTCTTCACTTTTTAATGACTAGCTGAAGCTTTAGTAAATCAAAAAGAAATTGATCATACTGATGATGTTTCAGTTAAGGAGTAAAAACATCTACTAAACCACATGCATGTGTGGGAAGATAAAATCCATATTTAAAGTTAAATATCTTAGTCTGTTTCCTTAGGAAATTTAGTAATTAATTCTTCAAGGACTAGGGCTGAGAAAAGAAGTAGAGGGACCTCAGAGACCTAGGGCTAATCTTGAAAATGTCTACTAACTTAACACCTAACAGTGGAGGTATATAAACTCCAAAACATTGGGGATATTTTGAGTACCCAAGGTGCTAAAAGGTTCTCGTTCTGTGTCTGCATGGCATTGAAGTGATGATGACAACACTGGGAAACTTCTTTTTGTCTCAAACCAAAATCTGTTCTCTGTGTAGAAAGAGATGCCTCATTAGGACTTAAGTTCAAGTAGACATTTTCTGCAATTGGTTTTAAGATAGACACATAAAGTAAACATCTTTGGTCACCTGTTTTCTTGAAGTGAGTAGTTAGTCAATAGTATCAAAGACATACAAGACTTTCAAATATTAGTCTCTCATATTTCTGTTATAATCTAAAGCAAACTGAAAAGAAAAAAAAAAAAAACTACACAAAAAACCAAAAACCAAACCACAAACCAAAGCCCAAAAAAACCTAGTCCTTTTTTTTTTTTTTTTTCAAATACTCTTTTGCTATTGACTATTCAAAATCCAATGTTCCCCATCTGCTATTTCTCTTAACAAATGAAAATTTTATGTGACTGGGATTGGTTTCATTAAGAACTCGTGCTAATGTGCTGCATGACCATCTGCGTGACCTATGTTTTCTGACTGTGTTGAAGTATATGTGAGACAAGGACAGCAGCATTTCTTTTCAGCACTTCACCTTTCTTTGGGGATTCACTGTTTGTTTCTTTGGTTTTTGTCCACAACAAACTTCCTTCAACTTTTGTCATTTCAATTTACTGCACCATTTTGTCTAAGACAAAAGGTCTTAAAGTATGCTTTGCTTCCTTTTTTGTTTCTCTTTTGCACAACATAACCTCCAGTTATTTGTAGCTAAAAGAAAAAGTCATTGCTGTCTCATCTGTGGATAGTTTGATTTCTTCTGTTGTTATATGTCATCTTACATTCAGTTGGTGTAATTTTTCTGTTTTAGCTGCTTTGGTTACTTTGTTTTCAGGATATATCTTAAATTATTCTATCCAGCTACAAAATTAATTTAGGGAGACTGTCTTTCTAAGATGGAAGTCAGTTTTAATAGTAATTAAAAAACTTGGTTTAGAGTTTACAGACATCTTAATTGGAAAATAAATGTGTTGCAAAGTGGAATCCCTTTTGAAACTGCTTGTGAAAATGCTGGAAATTCAGTGGATTAGGGATGTCATTTGCAAGAACTATCTGAAAGGTCTGTGATGCTCTTTTGGTTGTCTGACTAGCAGGAGCTGTGAGATTTTCATATGTTGATCAAAAAGCTATGTTGGTGGCCTTGGAAAGGAGTTCAGTCCATTATTCTGTGCCAGAGGAACAGAAATTATCACAGGAAGCCCTAATGTGTATGTAAGGCAGGGAACTGAGATTTTCCAGTGGTGATGCAAAAGGAGTTTAGTAAGGAAAATCAATGTGTATGTTTTCCTGCATGTATCAGCTTTAAATTTTAAAAACAAACGAGCAAGCAAACAAAACCTCAAAGAACAATTTTCAGGCCAGTTTTGGGTAGCAATTTTGAAAACAAATCTAAAGAAACTTGTGTACAGTGAGACCAGGCAAATAAGATTGAATATATATAATGATGACCTTTCTAAGGTATAAATTTATCCAGTAGAACAATGATCACTTATTTGGTTTCTTTAGATATGCTCCTTAAAACTGGCAAATTTGTAAATCATTATTAAAGCTCTAATCACAAACAGAAGCATAAAATGTTGAAGTTAATGTGATTTTGTAAAAGGATTTTTACTCTACAGCAAAGGATGACTGGTCCTAGTTATGTGGAAATGGATGCAGTTGAAATACATATGTTGAATATGTTAGATGGCTTTCTCCTGCTTCCTCCATGGTTCTACTTAGTCATCCCGAACAACTTCAACATATTTGTGCCTCAGCTCCTCAAAAATGAAATGGAGATTGTTACATTTCTTTTAAATACTGTGGAGTAGGAATGTACTCTCTTAATCAGTTGTATGCATAAATTGCAAGCTACCATACAGTACTTAGATACTTAAAGTACAGTTGTAGAGAAATAAAGATATTTGAATCCAGGAAAGTTATCTGTCAGTCACTTCTTAACTACAGACATCTTGTTTCAATGTGTCACTCAAAGGTGAGTGTCACTTCATCTTTTCCCATTGCAGCTTTCTCTTATATTTTGTGAATAATGTAGGGGCTGCTCCACCCCTTATTGAAAATAAGAAAGTATTGGAAGCAAGCTAAAGGATATTTTAACTTGGTTTCTCTCTCCCTTTTCTGTTGAAACAAGAAGTGCAGAAAGATAATTATCTTTACTTCACTCCTTTTTCAAATTTGGTTAAAAAACCCCATTTATTTATTATAACTGTTATTATAAGAAACCAGGAACTCAGATACACACACTCACATACATGCACACAGAAATAGTGCTAATATGTATGGGCAGCTATGACTACTCCTATAACACTGGATTATGTGCTAGGACAGGGTTGTAAATGAGGGTTCTACATGGCCCTTAACACTCCACAGAACAGTATCTTCACTAAGAATTCTTTCTACATGGAGGAAATCAGGTTTCCTATGCTAGGGAAACCACAGGACTGACCTGCGAATATATGACTTCCTGCATTTATATTGAAAAACTGGAGATGTGAATGCATGGAATAGGAAAAGGCAGGTAATTTCCTGATAAATACATATTAGCACATGCCTATGGAAAAGAGTACACAAGTCTCATTTTAATAAGAACTGAAACTAACTTTAAAATTTAAAGTAGAAGATTTGCCACTCGGCTTTTGCACACTAATCCTGGAGAGTCTCCAACTTCATGATTAAAAATACAGACTCTCCCTTGCTTATTTTTCTGGTGTATTTTCCTGAATGCTACATTACTTTGCACACAGAAATGGACTTTTGAAAGAAGAGATGGAGAGCAGCCCTCTTTCCTCTAGTCAGTAATCTTGTGTTTTGACCATTTCTTACAAAGCAAGGGTATTCATGTAAACTTTCATCACTGAGAAGTACCTATAGTACCAATCAGCTTTAGGAAAAGGATGCCTTCTCTTTCTCTCTGCATCTGTGCAAAGGAGACTTGTGTAGCCCTTAATCAGTCTTAAGTTAGACACCTTCCCTTTTGGCAAGGTCTGTGCAGTTCCCTCCTTTGCAAATAGGATCAATGAATAACATTTTCTGAATCACCTAAAAACTCCCTTCAGTCAGTAGACAAAAGTACCTAAGCTAAGCACCTCATTCAGAAAACCTAAATCACTCTCCTTCAGCTAAATCCTTATCTTTACCTCTATGAGAGATAAAAAGGAGGATTGAATCTTTACTGGTTTGTTTCAAATATTTTATGTCTCCTTAGAGTAACTGAAATCTTTTTTAATGAAAGTAGTATTCTGACACCAAGGACTGGAATTTAATCCCATTTTACTAAAATTCTAATCTACTTTTTCAAAATGATATCACAGTCTACAAAGTGAGTAAAGTCTGGCCCGCCACCTGGGTCAGGGTGGGGGAAGAAGGCATTGAGAGCAGCCCTGCAGAAAAGGACTTAGGGGTACTAGTGGATGAAAAGCTGGACATGATCTGGCAAGGTATGCTTTCAACTAGAAGGCCAACCATATCCTGGGCTGCATAAAAAGAAGCATTTCCAGAAGGCTGAGGGAGGTGATTCTGCTCCTCTGCTCTTCTCCGTACCTGGAGTACTGTGTCTGGTTCTGGAATGTCCAGTACAGGAAAGACATGGACCTGCTGGCGAGGGTCCAGAGGAGGGCCACAATAAAGATCAGAGGGGTGGAACACGTCTGCTATGAAGAAAGGCTGAGAGCATTGGGGTTGTTCAGGCTGGAGAAGAGAAGGCTCCAAGGAGACCTTATTGCTCCCTTTCAGTACCTGAAGGGAACCTATAAGAAAGATTGGGACAGACTTTTTAGCAGGGACTTTGGAGATAGGACAAGGGGTAATAGTTTTAAGCTAAAAGAGGGTAGATTTAGACTAGATATAGGGAAGAAATGTTTGATCTAGTTGAAGGTGTCCCTGCTCACTGCAAGGGGGGTTGGACTAGATGACCTTTATAGGTGCCTTCCAATCCAAACCATTCTATGATTCTATGATCTTGGAACAAGTATCCTATATTAATAAAACAAGCTATCTACAACTAAGCAAGAGCTTGCCATACAATGTTACCCAGTAGTTATTGTTTTTTTAATTTAGGCCATGTACACACTAATTAATTTAGATCATGTAACGTGTTTCTTTGGAGCATTTGTGTTTCCTGATTAACTATAAAATTATTGATAATCAGGGGAGCTGGGAGTGGAGAATAAAGGCAATATGCAGTAGTATGTATAAAACTTTAATAATTATTTTTGCCATGTTAAAAAATAATATTGAACCTATTACACTGGAATCTGTATATGATCTTACAATATGTATACTAAATTTTCACAGTAAACAGCTGCAAGCAAGTGGTTTACTTTTCATAATGAATTCTTTTAACTTTTCTTAAATACAAAACATTTGAGAACAATAACAAGATTTTTTTTCAGAGCATGTCCACCCAAAAAAACACACAAGTTGTTTACTTTTCATAATGAATTCTTCTAACTTTTCTTAAATACAAAACATCTGAGAACAATAACAAGAACTTTTTTCAGAGCATGTCCACCCAAAAAAACACCAGTTTTTATCTGAGATAAATAGTATTCTGATGTTTATTAAAATTACATTGCAGAGTAGTTTTAAACATGCAAGAGCTTTACATTATTGTTTGAAACTTATTTGCTGCCTTTAAGACTTATTAGCCTTTGATATTATTTTCCATTACAGTTGTCTAGGTAGTCATTGCTTTCTATATTCTCAGACTAGTTTTTGATGATGCCAGTGAATACATAATTTTTTTTAATCCATTAAGGTTTAATCTTCATTTGCTCTGGAATTCCCATCTTTCTGAAAGTTTCAGTGTTTTTCTGCATTAAATAATAGACAAAATTTATTTTTCTTGACAGCCTTGACTTCTGAAACTACTGTTGTGATTCTGTAATACCACATAAATTTTTCAGACAGCTCCTACACTAGTAAGCAGCTTTGCTTCCTTACTATCTCTTTCTACCTACTTGTCCTTGCCATGTTGCTAGTTTGAAGTAGGTACATAAGGTAAGATCTAAAATAGCTACCTGGGATACCTCTATCTATATTTTGTGACAGCTCAGGATTCAGCATTTCCTGTGTAGCTTGGCTAACCAGTTGCGCTTCACTGGGATCCAAACTGCTCAGGATGTTTTGCTAATAGTATCTGAGTTAGCAATATGATCATAGCTCATATATATCTGCAGTACACAATTGTTTATGGTGGAGTGCAAACATATCCTCATTGCTGGCTGGTACATTGACCAAACAGAGGAAATCCTAAATAGTATCTATTGTGAAGACAACAGAGTGGAAGGCAACAATATTCTAATTTTAACAATGAATGTAGAAGAATAATAATTTTGTACTAAGAAAAAATATTTTAAAAGAGTGACTATATTTTCTTCTGTTGCTAAAAATTGTTTCCAGTCTCTTAATTTATGAATGCAATTAAAGGAATACTCTGTCCTGCACATATCTACACATAATTTGAGAATACTAATGTACTATATAGAATAAAAAGGTAAATAAAATGAGAAAGGTTGTTTTCCAGTTCATTTGGAACTCTGTGATGGAAAATCAATATTAGCCAAATGGAGGACAGGAAAAGTAAAGGAAAAATCTCTCTCAGAGCCTCTCACTAAAAAAAAAAAGAAAAATATGTATGATTCATTGTCAATTGAAAACACAGTATTGTATAACTCAAACAGTATAGTAAAGTCATATGAAACTTAGTAGAAACCAATGTTTTTCTGCAGAGCTTTAAAAGCCACAATCAATTTTCATGATGTAATAAACTAAGTGATTATCAGGGTACTGCATCAGAATTATCAGTATGTGTCTTTGATATATAAAGGGGAAGGAAGTGGCAAGCTGTTTTTTGAATCAATTTCATTATGCAGTAAAAGTGTGGTATTTATTTCCCAGACTTGGGACATGGCCTATTTCAAGACTACAAGCACCTCCATGGAGTCCTTCCCTTCCATCTTATGATACACAAGGGAGAAAATAACAATTTCTTGGCAGGCCTTTATGTATGTTGAAAGTTTGTCTGGAGAGATACTAATCTGATAGGCATCAGTGGCAGAAGTCCAATTCATTCTACTGAATTAATGATTTTATCCTTGAAGTTCAGTGTAAAACTAAATAAAATACCTTTGGTTTTTTGTTTTGTTTTGGGTTTTTTGAGTCAGACCATATTATGCTGCCATTAAATCCAGACTGGATGTCATAAAGCTATGCCCTAAAGCTAAGCAGAAGATGATGAACGCAGGAATTTCTGAGTGAGATACTGCAAACTATTTGTATTGGTTTTTTTATAAAATAAAGTTTTTACACTACAATCTTTTGTTGGATTTCTTGATATAATTTGGTTTATCATCATCAAGAAAAACTTGGAGTTATCTTTCAGGAACAAAATAAGATATCAGTTTTCACCCAATTACTGTTAGCAGACTATCAGTTGCTGTATTAGTAGTATTATCTTCTTCAAATGAAGACAGTTAAGTGATGTAAATTATTAACATTTTAAAAACCAAGCATTTTCAGCAGCATTTTGCCAAACCTGAGTAATGCAAGTCATAAGCAAATGAATGAAACACTAAAACTTGAGGCATAAATCTGGAAAATAATTGCATCATTGATGATTGCATGTGAACGATCAGGACATACATTTTAGAGTATGAGAAAGAAGCCATCTGCATATTGAAAGGTCAGTAGTTGTAAGCATTAACATCAAATTTTAAATTAAATGTAAATTAACTCCTGATTCATCCAGAGTAAATTAAAATCAAGACAGATCAATTACCAAGGACTGATCAAGGTATGTGTCTATGGCCTAAAATGCTACGGACATTTCAGATTCTGGTTCTAATAGGGAGGGAGAAGGCTTACTGGAAATACCACTCATTTCACATACCTTTAACAATTGAATTATATGTCGGCTGCTCATCTAGCCTCCTTCCAAACTAGACAGAGCGATATAGGCATCTCTAGAAGATGATTTATACAGTCCTAAAATATGTGTCTGGTAGGATGAATGATCTTCTGAAGGTAACTTCTTGAGGGACCTAGAATAGCTTAGCATTAGGCATAAAATATGCCTAACTTAACAGCAAAAGCTAGGTGAGATGAATCATACCTCAAGTGTGGCTGTTTTTTAAAAAGTGCTGGGTTTTTTTAATAGCAACTCTAAACAAGATTTGATAGTATCTGATAATATGTTCTCAGTATGCCAAAAGTAATTTTCATTGTAATTTCAGATTTCCATTTGGAATAGAGATGTATTCTGTATTTTAGCAGAAGCCTTTTGTGGCAGTTATTATGGTCTCCTTAAAAAAACAGTTAGAGGACATCTGATTAATTTTATAGTCCTTTAAAGACAAAATCCAAAAGGTTTTTAGAGAAAAAGTTGAGATTAATCCATGTTTTGGACCTAGTCTTCACATGGTGTAAATCACTGAGATCAAGGAAAGTGTGTCTGTTACTGGGATCTTTAGATCTGGATCATAAATCCCAGATAGTGACCTTTTCCTGTCAAGGCAAGAATGATTACATTTTAAGAGTAATTAAAGGAATATGCCTTCTTTCTCCATGTGTATTAGTTCACAATATACCTTTTTTCCTCATGTATATTTGAGGACTAGGAGACATTTCTGATGTGATTTATATTTTAATTTGTGTGATCATAAACTATTATTTAAAATCAGGAAAAATGGTGAGTAATACTAGAGTGATTTTATAGGAGCTGGTAGGTTATAAAACTGTGTGATTTCATTGTTTGCCTTTTCTACTGATCTTTTGCAGCCATCAAATAATGGACCAAGGAAAAGCATAATTGCAGATATTTCTTCAGATCTTGGCACCCAAAGTAACTGAAAAATTGATAGATGAGGTAATGAGATGATATATCGTCAGTATGGAAGAAAAAGAAAACACGTTTTTCATTGACTAGTTTGGGGAAAACAATAAGGTCACATGAAACCATGAAGCATTAGAACCGAA
>NW_010286583.1:11043-17687 GCF_000700745.2 Antrostomus carolinensis
TAAATAACACATACTGGACACATGTGACATGCCAAAAACCTTCATTAGACACAGAAAACATACTTAGAAAAAAAATATTTTTATAGCCAACTATCTTTCATAGTGGTTCTTAATGATCAGGATGAGAAAATAGGTCACAGAAATTTATATGTCATATTTTAACACCAAGCTCTATTCAAATGTTTAAAAGAAAAAGTGACACCTAACTTCAGGAGATTTTTCTGCACCTCTATATGCAGAATGCAATGGGCATGGCTGCCTAGATCTGCTAGTAAAATGCCATAAGGCCGGTATTTAGTCTCATCTCCTTGCTGTCTGTTCTGGACACATATCGGACCGATGTGTAAATACAAATTTAAGGTACTTCAATTAGTGGTTACCTAGTAAGTGTACACTAAAATGTATAACTACTGGATGGAGAGGAGATCACAAAGTAAAATCTATTAAAAGAGATAATTCTGAGCATGTTATGACATAGCCTACTTGGAAAATTGATATGGACATATTGTGTATTGGAATCAAATACACCTTTAATTGTTTGTGTACTTCTGTTTCATTTTTATCTCTGTGATGATCAAAGCCTGTGATATACATGTAGTCTGAAAATAGTATGACAGAATAATTGGCAAGAAAATGAGCTATATACTTTCTGTGACATAATATAATAGGCATGTAAAAGGAAAAAATGTATATTAAATTAAAGCACTTTTTTACCCTATAACCAAGTGTTAGAGATATTTTGTGGTTGCAAAGAGAAAATACATTTTATGTGTAAATTGTTCACATTATTATTACTATTACTATTACTGTTATTACTACTACAATTATTTCCCTTCACAGTGTAGATTATACATTTTGTTTCATGATGATAAATTACAATTTTTATTATTGTTGAAAGAATAATTTCATTGCTCAGGGGAGTTATGAAAATTGGTAGTTGCTTCTAAACAATTTTCCTGTCACTTAGGAGTTCCAAATACACCTACTAGAAATTAATAAAATAATTATGCAAATTTTATCTTTGTATTGTTATTTTTACTATTTAAAATAACAATAATAGTGATAGTGATAATTTAGAATAATAGTTTGCTGCGAAACTCCTTTTTTTTTTTTTTCTATATCAATAATGTAAAGTACAATCCAAGGTCTTATCCATGAAATTTCAGTCATTTTTTCAAACTGGTTCTTTGAAAAAAAACTTCCCTTTTTCTTATTTTGCTCTGAACACCGATTGAATAGATTCCAGAGAAATTTAGAGATTTCACGCACATCTAAGTAATATAAATGTCCAAGGGGAATAAGCATATTTATGTGTGATGTTCTCACCTGACTCATTGAATAATGCATTCTATGAATCTGACTCTTGAAAAGCTAATATTGTCTAGAGGAAGAAATGTATTTCCCTCTTAGTCAAGAAGAATAAGTTTTTTTCTTATTTTTTTTTCCAATATTTAACAACATCATTGGTGCTTTTATTTATCTTATACACTAATGAACACTTGTAGTTATATCAAATGTACTGTATAAATGAATCTACCTTATAAAGGCTAAATAATGAGGATTAAATGAGCCATGAGATGCCAGAAAAAGTATAGCTTGTCTTTAACTTATTTCTATTTTTACAAACTCTTTGAAATACTTTTAATTATTAAGCATTTCCATATGATTACACAGGGAATAGATTTAAGTAAAATCTTGGTTTTGGGACCAATTAAAACTAATCTGCACTGCTACTCATTTTGAAGTAGCCTTATTTCTTCTGTGACATAGATGTACAAGTAATTTTTATACAAATGAGTATTTTCTTTCTTCTCCCATGCATACAAATGAAGTTGGCTAGTGTTGAATTTTAACATTTATAACCTTTAGGCAAACTGCAGTCTACTATTTGAAGTCCCAAATTTGAAGACCAGACTTCTTACACATAGTATAGAGAATTTGCTGTCTACATATAGGATTCACAAAAGTTAACAGCTACAAGCTACCCAAGATAGGAATGCCAAGATATGGAAGCATTCTGAGGTAGATATTGAGAACATTTGGTACTATACATTTTCAATAAAGAATCCTCTTCAGGAAATAAATATTCAGTTCCAGGTCAGATCTCTCACTAATCCTCTGCTCTACAAAACCTGCAGATAAAGAGTTTGGCCTTATTTTACTCAGTAGTTCAGAGTTCAAAGCACTTGTCTAGGAGAGAGGAATCTATTTTCAAACATTTGTAATTCCTGATTTGGGGTCCTGATTTGATCACCGGGTTGAAATTGGGTCTGACTGAATTACAAATAAGTATCCTAATCATTGAGGTGCTGGATAGTCTGGTATGAGTTTGTCTTGAAGAAATTTTACTGTGTATAAATTATTAAATATTCACTGGCATAGGAATTGAAAGAGAGGTCTCCCAGCATCCCAGGGGAGTACTCTAATCATTAAGATATTGGATATCCTAGTGTGAACTCCTCTCAGTATACAATGGAAGCAATTTCTCTTTGTATAAATAATTAAACTGAATTGTGGAGCAGAAAGTTGTAACCTGACTCTTTCGTATCCCAGAAGAGAACACCAACCAACAGGCTGTACAAATCGATTTGCAGTTTCTCCTTGTCTCTTAGTCCCATTGAATGTTCAATTATTTAATAGGGAGTGAAGCAGTCTCTTCTGGAACAATTACTAATCATTCTAAAATAGTCAATAGTCTGGATGTAAAGATATTAATTGGGTTCTTTAACTTTTTAAATTCAGTTGTCTTTATTAACTGGACAAAAGAGGAATTTCACAATCCTAAATAAAATGTTTTGTGCCTGTGGTGGTTTGGGTGGATTCATCCTTTTGGCTTGCACCTTGCAGACAAACACAGCCTGCTCTCTCACTCTCCCCCCCCTCACCCAGGGAATAGGGGAGAGAATTGGAAGGAAAAGGGCAAGGAAACTCATGGGTTGAGATAAAAACTATTTACTAATTAAAATAAAATCATAATGATAACAACAGTGATAACAGAATATACAATTGAGTGATGCACAGTGCAATTGCTCACCACCCACCCACCGATGCCCAGCCTGTGCCAGCCAGTGATCTCAGAGCCCAGACAGTCCCAAAACCAAAACCTTGGAAGAGCGAGCCCGAACAATCCCTGTTAGAATACCCCCGTCTTCCAGTCAGCCCTGGTTAATATACTGACATGGTGTGATATGATATGGAATATTTCATTGGCACATCCAAATGCCAGTTTTGGGTTTTGCTATTCATTGCCCTTCCCCCTCCCAGTCTTAATGCAGCTGTGAACCAGCCAAACACAGTGGCCTTGAGCTCCAGCTGCAATTAATAACATTAATATTTTTATTAATGTTCTCATAATAAGTTTTACACTGAAAACAAAACACAGCTATTCTAACTACTAAGACGAAAATTAACTCTATCCTAGCAAAAACCAGGACAGGGCCAAAAGACAGTTTCCCCTGAAATAAAATCATACAGCTCAGGACTGAGCCAGTAGGCAAGAGGAGACAAACCAGTGCAAAAGACCTGGAACTCTCCCATAGGAATATATAAACACACAGTGAATCTGAAATTGAACCTTCAGTGGGGCCACAAAGCAAATTTAAGTAACAGAGAAGGACGTAAGAAAATGGAGACAAAGACTGACTTAAAAATATTGTATTTTAAGACCAAGATCTGTCTGCAGCACCTCTAAATATATGTACTGAATGTATACTTCAATAATCTCATATTCTTCATTGATTTATGTCTATAAATACTAAGACATATAAATTCTGTACAGTAAATTAGATGAAAAACAGAAGACATTAGCAAACCTGAGTAAAAAGGAAGTATTCAAGACCATAGTTTTAAGCAATTGAGACTGATATGTTGTTTTCCAAAGGTTAAGCTAGCTGCCAGCTTTAGTGGTTATATGGATCAAATTTATGTGTAATTGTCTAAAGTGCAAAAGCTTAGCAAGCCACTGATTGTTAAATGTAAAGTATGATGGATCATATTTTGTATATAGGTAAAAATAGAAATCATAGCTGTAGCAGACTGAATTACTGTTCCTAACTTTTTGGGCTTTGGTCAGAAAACTGTCAGTACTATAAATTGCCTGAATAAAAGGGAATTTGATATCAGTTTGAGATAAGGACTACAGAAGTCAAAACCCTTGTGAGAAATTTACTTTCTTGACCTCTCTCAGGTCAGACAACATGAACCACATTAAATTCCTACAGTGAAAGTACATGAAGAATAAACAGTTTTATCTCTGGTGTTATAATGGAAACCAGCCAGCAAAGGATATTGACTTGAGCTGAAAGAAGCAGACAGGTTTTCCAGAGGGAACTGGACAAGTGGACTTACTTCAGACACTTCCAGCAATTCTGAAAATCAAATGGAAGTTTGGAAATTAATTAATAATTTAAAAAAAAAATGTAACCAAACTGCAGATAGTATTCCCTGAATTATCATTAGACGGATAACATTGGACCATAAGTTCAGATACTCAAAAGCTGAGTTGTCATGAGTAGGGAATGTTGATCCAACAGTTTGCTTAAGTTGCCTCACACTGCATCAGAAGTTATTTGGCAATTTCAGTCAGACCAGCAACAGGCTCTGACCAGATTCCCAATGAACTCTGAATGATTTGTTGTACAGCATCTTTGTCAGAAAGTTTAACAGGGTCAAATATCAGTGGAAAAATAGTAAAAAAAAGACATGACTATCTATCTAAAATAATAAAAATACAAATCCCAAAGATTGGGTATGTTATGTCTTGCGTAGTACCAGTTTCTGGACACATATAGAAACTAAATTAAACTTCCAACTAACAAGAGACTTCAATTCAGTGGAAAAATAATGATCCAACTGATCTAACCAATTTAAAATTAAAAAACCTGCAGTCTATGGGACCTGATGATGTACATCCATGGGTCCTGAGGGAACTGTCAGATGAAGTCACTAAGCCACTGCACAGAATATTTGAGAAGTTGTGGCAGTCTGGTGAAGTTCGTACTGACTGGGTTGCAGTGATCATGAGATGGTGGAGTTCAGGATCTCATGTGGAAGATGCAAGCCAATAAGTAGGGTTACAACCCTGGATTTTAGCCAACTTCAACCTCTTCAAGGACCTACTTGGGGGAATCCCATGGACTAGAATGTTGGCAGGTAAGAGGGCCCAAGAGACTTGGTTAACTCTCAAGCACCACTTCCTCCAAGCCGAAGATCGGTGCATCCCTAGGAGAAAGAAATCAGGCAAGAGTGGCAGGAAACCCGCATGGATGAGCAAGAAGCTCATGGAAAAACTCAAAGGGAAGAGGAAGGTCCATGAAATGTGGAAAAAGTGTCTAGCCACCTGGGAGGAATATAGGAATGCAGTCAGGGCCTGCAGGGATGCAACTAGGAAGGCTAAGGCCCACTTGGAACTAAATCTGGCAAAGGAGGTTAAAGACAACAAAAAAGGCTTTTTTAGGTACATCAGTTACAAAATGAAGACCAGGGAAAATGTGGGACCGCTGGTGAGTGAGGCGAGTGCCCTAGTAACAGGAGAAACTGAGAAGGCAGAGATACTGAACACCTTCTTTGCTTCAGTCTTTACGACTAAAAGTGCCTCACAGGAATCCCAGATGCTAGAGGGAAGAGAGAAAGTCTGGAGAGAGGAAGACTGCCCCTTGGTTGAGGAAGAGCTGATCAGAGATAGTCTAAACAACATCAATATACACAAACCCATGGGCCCTGATAAGATACACCCACATGTGCTGAAGGAGCCGGTAGAAATGATCACTACATCACTCTCTATCATCTTTGAAAGGTCTCGGAGAATGGGAGAGGTGCCTGAAGACTGGAGGATAGCCAGTGTCACTCCAATCTTCAAAAAGGGTAAGGAGGATCCAGGCAACTACAGGCCAGTCAGCCTCACTTCCATCCCTGGGAAGGTGATGGAACGGCTCATACTTGATACCATCTCTAAGCAGTTGGAAGGAAAGAAGGTTATCAGAAGCAGTCAACATGGTTTCACTAAGGGGAAATCATGCTTGACCAATCTGGTAGCCTTCTATTATGTCATCACCAGCTGGGTAGATGAGGGGAAAGCAGTGGATGTTGTCTACCTTGATTTCAGTAAGGCTTTTGATACTGTCCCCCACAACATCCTTGTAGCAAAGCTTAGAAGGTATGGGGTTGATGGGTGGACAGTGAGGTGGATTGAGAACTGGCTGACTGGGAGACCTCAGAAAGCTGTGATCAGTGGTGCAGAATCTAGTTGGAGGTCGGTAACTGATGGTGTTTCCCAGGGTCGGTACTGGGTCCGGTCTTGTTTAACATCTTCATCAATGACCTGGATGTAGGGATAGAGTCCACCCTCAGCAAGGTTGTTGACGATACGAAGTTGGGAGGAGTGGCTGGCACAGCAGAAGGCTGTGCTGCCATTCAACAAGACCTGGACACACTGGGGAGTTAGACAGAAAGGAACCTGATGAGGTTCAGCAAGAGCAAGTGTAGAGCCCTTCACCTGGGGACGAATAACCGCATGCATGAGGTTAGGGGCTGACCTGCTGAAAAGGAGCTCTGTGTAAAGGGACCTGGGTGTGCTGGTGGACAGCAGGTTGGCCATGAGCCAGCAATGTGCCCTGTGGCCAGGAAGGCCAACAGTATCCTGGGGT